>NW_024426663.1:62763540-62926338 GCF_017311325.1 Ursus maritimus
ATATATATATATATATATATATATATATATATATATATATATATAGACACAATAATTTAAAAATTAGCTTAATAAGCAAGAATAACTTAGGCAATTCGTTTTAAATACCAAGAGGTTTAGACCAAGCCTTCTAAGATACTCATCGCAGCCTTGACTGTCTAGGCATTTCAGCGGGATACAGAGGGAAGGCTGGCCTTTCACAATACTAAAGACAAGCATTGTAGTAACTAAACCCTAGAATTTTTCTCAAGACCACAAAATGCCAGTGTCTTCCTTTCTTCTGAGAAACAGTCCTGAAAACTGAGCCTGCTTTATGCTACTTCCCGATTCATTCCTTGGAGTATTTTTTTTTTCTCTCCCCAAGCTAGCTGCCAAAAAAGAAAAGGGTTTTCAAAGCTCTTCTCTCCAATGCTACCCAGGAAGACAACCTTGCCGGCGACTGTTGATTAATGGTATTAGATCCTCATTATAACTGTTTTTTTCCAAAGCATGGCATGTGTAGCAATGCTGGAAAGCAAGGTGAATTTTTATGTGGTACCTTGATTTTTTGTAAAATTTAGTATTTATTTAATTTGCAACAGAATGTAAAACCAAACCCCTACCTTCAGATCTAGAACTACTTAGAAGAAACTGAAGTTGGTAGGCTATGTTAGTCTACCCGGTAACAGAATGCTGGCGGAGTGCTCTGGAGGTAGCTGAACATAGAAATGACGGAAGTGTGGGAAAATCTGTTCACTGCTCAACAAAGCCAAATAGTAAAAATGAGCAAAAACAGTAAAAATGGAATTTTGTGAAACAGCATATATTTACCCTTGAATCAGGGGCTCCTACCCTGCCTTATATGGAAACTGGAATCATAAATGGACATTTGCCTTTGGCTTTTATTTATGTTCATTCTCCCCTAAGAACCACTCTTCACTCCAACCTTCTAATTCTGCCTTGCAAAGGTTTAAGCAGCAGGGTATGCAATTAAGTCAAAGGATTCATTTGGTGGTAAACATCTGTAATATGGTAGGTACAAACTCGATTTTTGCAGTCCACAAATTGCTAACTGAACTTAGCTACGTGTGACCCAGCTGCTTAAAAACTGAGCTATCTGCTATGAAGTCTTACTCATAAACTAGTATTAGAGCTGACATCAAATCTTACATACCTACGTAAGAGCTCAGTGGATTACCAGCCTCCCCTTTTGTGCCACCTCCTAATGTATAATAACTTTGGGTGGGGCCACGCATACAAAAAAGTATAACATTTCTAATTTCAGCAAATGGCCTTTTATAAGAGAATGAAAAGAAGGGCATACAAAAAAGAGAGAAAAGACTAACAGAGAGCTTTGCCACATCAAAATCGACAATCAGGATGGTTTCTTTTACTAGAAGATGTGAATTATTATTTTGATATCTTTTGAGATGGAGCAATTTGGCATACCCAAAGCATTTTTTTTTACTGACGTCAATAAAAGAAAGGAATAGTAATGAGTTAATTTTTAAAGAATGTCATTATACTCACACATTTCTTCCTTAGAGTTTTCTTGAAAAAATTCCAAGCGCACTTTAAAGTTTGCCTACCATATTTAAGATGGTTAGAATGAATCTCCTGGCTGCATCTGCTCCATGATAGGAAACCATTGCTGGGTCTGCAACCACTACAGTCTCTATGTTGTATTCTTGAGGTAATTTGTATGAATATCGTTTCCCTCTTCCACTTTCTGTTATTTTTTTAGATCTAGGTCTTCCTTTATCTGCAACAGAGAAATGGATTTTCCAATGTGACTCCATATTGGCAAAGTGAATAAAACATTTCTATTTCTTCAATAATTTAAAAAAGTGTTTACTTAATATTAAAATATGCTGATGGTGATATAATGGTGAGCAAAAAACAAGTAAGTTCCCTGCACACATGGAATATAAAAGGGCATCTGGCTTCGGAGCATGACTTTGGAATCAAACAGACCAGACTTCTACCATTTATTAGCTCTGCCACTTGGGAAACTAACATCACTCAGTTAGCCTTGGTTTCCTCATCTATAAAGTAAATACAGCAACATCTACCTTCTAGTGTTGTTGATGTCTTATAATAAGATTGCATTACTCAAATTTCTAGCAGAGAGTAAATAAAATAACCCAATTAAAAAAATCACAATTTTCTTCTTGAAACCAGTGACAAAATAAAGGTCTACTTGCAGAAATTGCTTTAAGTGATTGCCTCACACATCCTCAATTCAGGCAGAGGCCCTTAATTACTAAAACATTATGCATGGGTTACAAAAGACTTGGTTCTGCCTTCCATCAGGATCCCACAGTAGAAGTTCCTTAGGGAAATAAAGATTCTTCAAATAGAGCCAACTAAAAGCAGCAACCACAAATAAACATATTTATACATTTAAGTACATAAAATGTAAAATTTGTTTATTAAAACATGCCACTATCAGAATGAAAAGCATGCCACCAAGTGGGAGAAGATAGTTACAATACTTTTCCATAATAAATTAAAAGCTATTCTAAATCAGTAACAGATAACCCAACTGAAAAATTGGCAAAAGACTTGAACAGCCATTTCTCACACACAAAAAAAGACATCCAAATGGCTAATTAGCATATGAGAAGGTGCTCGGTCTCATTAGTCTTCAGGGAAATGCAAATTAAAACCACAATTAATTAAATTACCTAAAATCCCCAGAATGGCTAAAATAAAGAGATGATTATATTAAGTGTTGACAAGAATGTGGGGACAAATGGAAGTCCTATACATATACAAGCTGGGAGTTTAAATTAGGATAAACACATTGGAAAGCTGGCTGGCAGTAACCACTAAAGTTAAACACTTATATATCCAATGATCAATGATCTAAAACATATACTCATCAGAAATGCATGCAAATCACATCTACAAATTATTCACAGTAGTACTATTCTTAATAGTTCAAATAACCATCAATAGTATAACGGATGAAAAAATTTGGGCCTATTCATACAATGGAATGTTCCAGAGCAAGGAAAATGAACCAATAACTGCAATGTACAAAAACATGGATGATCTTCCCAAATATAATGCTGAGCAAAAAAGCCAATTACAGAAGAGTCGGTGGCATATGCTTCCAATTATAGAAACAAAAACGAGGAAGACGTGATGTTAGACGGCAGGATAGTAAATATCTTGGGGGAAGAGATATTGGTGCTTAGGAGTGGACATAAGGGGGACATCTGTGGTGCTGATATTTTCTGTATCGTGATCTGAGTGTTAACGACATGGGGAAATTTTGGGAAATTTTCATTCTCATTTCGGGAAAATTTAGCAGTTGGACACATCATTTGTGAACTTTCTGTATGCATGTGGTACTTCAATAATGAATTTATTATTTAAACAGCTTTACTGAGATATAATGTACATGACAACACGTGGAGCCATTGAAGTGTACACCTTTAGTCTTAATAAATGTCTACACTTGGGCAACCATCTCCACAATGCATTGTTTTTTTGTTTGTTTTAATTTTTTATTTTTTTTTGATGTAAAGTTCGATGATTCATTAGTTGCGTGTAACACCCAGTGCACCATGCAATACGTGCCGTCCTTACTACCCATCACCAACCTATCCCATTCCCCCACCCTCCTCCCCTCTGAAGCCCTAAGTTTGTTTCTCAGAGTCCATTGTTAAATCATTGATTGCCTGTTCTGCTCCTTGCCATTTACCAAAATTCTGTTGATGTCCCTAAACTGCTCAACCTCTTTTCCCAAACTTGTACTTGGGAGCCGACATCTTTACCATATTCTTTACTATACTTTTAACAGAATCCCTAGAAGTAAACATGGGTGTTTAGTAGAGTCCCATGGAGATAAACATGTATGTTCAACTGGTCATGTTTTCCTGGGTGTCTCTAACTCTGTTTTGAATCTCAAAGTATGTATTCTCACAGTTCTAGTCCATCATGGTGGCTTTCCCTGAGTCCTGTTGCAGGTACTGTGGCCTTGGTCTGTCGATTCAATTCAAGGCTATTCCATTCTACTTCGCAAACTATTCCACCTTTCTTGCCCTCCAACATCTTTTCATGGTGCCGGGATTAATTTATACCTTGAATTTTTGAACCAATGGTTCCCTTCTATCACTGACTTCTAAGCCCGACTGAGTTACCTCTGAGATCTAACACGAACTAGAATCCACTACCATTGCTGGAAACTCTACTGTTCTGAGATATCTTCATTATTTATACTCTCTCCTTTTCTTTCCAGCAGTGACCCAAACTAAAGTCTATTTAATGAATGAAGTTTTACCCAAATTACCAAAAAGAATTAGTTAACTAGGTTAACAAAAATGTTACTAAGACAAACACAAAGACTCCCTATTTAAAGATAATAATAAAAAAGTATTATGTCATGAAACACGACAATGCTAAAGGACAAAAACAACAGTAGCCATATGCAACAGGACCACAAGAGTTTAAAGTACACTTTATGGATCCATATTTAGTAATTAAAACCAAAGATCTTGATGAAAGACAACATAAGAAATTGGTTTTATCTGTATGTTGAGGTCGATGACAATTAGGAATGAATTTTGTAGTTTTTCTAATCATAATCCCAAACTTATCCACAGTTAGTATATTGTTACACACACTTGTAATATTTAGTAGGTGGCATTCCTACAAGTAGATGAGAAGACTTGTCTTGGTAGGGTCAACACCAAATAAACTAACTATAGGGGGAACATATATATGCAGCTCTCTTACAATCATGTGTCACTGACCTTGTCTGTGAAAATCATGCAATGGTAGGAATAGAAAGGATGAAAAGATAGGCAAAATATTAGAAAATAGATATCATCACAAGTAAAATTATTCAGACTTAGGGGAAGAAAAGGGAGGTGGTTAGAATTACTCTCCCTTGTTGCTGTTGTTATTTGTTTTGGTTTGTGCAGGGGTGGGGAGTTGTTTAGTTTTTATTTTTGAGTGACTAGGTAGATAGATGGTAGAAGGTATCAGCAGGGGAGTCTGGGAAGGAAGATGATGGGTTCAGCTTCAGACTGATTGAGTCTAAAGTGCCTGAGAGACAGCCGAGTACCGGTGACTAAACACCTGACAGGAGAGAGGTTAAAATGGGGATTGGAACTAATCAATGTATAAGTGAGGTTGAACCCACGGATTTGGATTATATCACCTTTATATCCAAAGCACATGGCATGAGAAATAGAAAAGGAGGAAGCCCAAGGAAATGCTTACATTTAAGGGGTGTACATATGGAAGAAGATATGCCCACGGAGGAGACGGAGACGCAAGAAAAATAAGATGAGAAAACACCAAGGGGAGAGTTATAAAATGAGGGGCTTAGGAATTATAGCAAGAATGCTAAATAGACGAAGTAAGGGAGAGAAAAAAGTTTGTTTCCTTTATCACCCCAGCTATGATAGCTGTGTTAGCTCCAATCTGCCAGTGTGCTACATCCTTATTTGCAAGTTATATTTAAATAGACTACATGCAACACCCTAGAATGTTTCTTAAGAATCTCAACTAAATGGTAGACTCCGTCATACAAGGTAACCATTGTGTATGAATCATGCATACTGAAGTAATCTTTTTATCAAGCTGCTTTCTTTGATGGCTTCGTTGTCCACATCAACTCCGTTAAGCTTGTTTTTCATCTCCCAAATCTTGAGACCATTTTCTACCCATATGCATGCATGGAAACAACATACTTGATACCACACACTTCCAGTTAGTGAAGAAATTTTAAAATGTGTAGTCACCAATGCTCAGTGTGGGCTCTCCACAATACCCTACACGTGGTGACAGTAATCTCCACAACAGTTATGGATGGCATATGGAAAGAATTTCTGGTGAAGTTAGCTCTAAGAATAGAGGTGATCTCTGTCCTGCTCAAATAGATTGGTCTTCCTCAGTTCTACAAATCTCCTTCTTGCAACAGTGAGTCCTACACATATCCATTACACTTTTAGTAAAGTGTTATGTAATATATATGAATAATGTCACTTGCCTGCTTAAAACCTTTTTGCTCCCATATGAAGTCCTTACGATAGTGCACACAATCAAGTCCCTTCATCATCCTGTTCGAGACTACCTTCCCAGAGTTGTATCTCACGTCCATACTGCAGCCATTTGGCTTCAGCTCCCCCAGTCGATGCTGTCTCCTGACTTTATACTTTTGCATGCATTGCTCATTTGCCTGAAATGTTCTTCCCTGACTAACAATATGCACCAAAAATTTAACCCAAGTTTTTCACTTTCACACATAATCTCGTTTAATTCTGACAACAGCTCTGAGGTTCGGGTATCATACTCCCCATTCTGTACACTGTGGATGAAGCTTTTGAGAGAGAAAGTCAGTTTTCCAAAGTCACACAGATGGGAAGTGGTAGCATACGTCTGTGAACACAGCAGAGACTCCAGAGTCCATTATCAGAATCCACACACTCTGTTCCCCTTTTTCCCAAAGATGTAAGCCTATAATCAGGATAAGTTTTATTTGATCTTTGCGGCTCAGCCCCCTGATATCAGAAATGTGGTTTCTTATGTAGTGACTCTGTCAGAGTTCTTATCACGCTGCAGTATAATTACTCACTGAGCAGTTCGTCTAAAATAATACACTGGTTGCCTCTTAAGAATAAGAGCTGTGCCATTTAGCTCTACATCCCTGTCAAGTGACTGGACGTGCTTGTGTTGCAAATAAAGAAGCTGAGGTGCGAAAGTGGAGAATGGTGTAGAGGTTCCACAGAAAATTAAAAATAGATATCACACATCACCCAGCAATTACACTGCTAGGTATTTACTCAAAGAAAATGAAAACTTGGAAAGATATACCCACCCCTATGTTTACTGTAGCATTACTGACCATAGCTAGGATATGGAAGCAACCGAAGTGTCCGTGGAAAAATGAATGGATAAAGAAGATGCGATATATATCCAATGGACTACCGCTCAGCTATGAAAAAGAATGAGATCTTGCCATACATGACCACACAGGTGGACCTAGAGGTCTTTATGCTAAGATAAGTAATTCAGACAGAGAAGGACAAACACTATATGATTTCGCATATGTGGAATCTACAAAACATAACAACAAAGGAACAACCAAAAAAAAAAAAAACAAACAAAAAAAAAAAACAAAGCCAAAACCAAAAAACAACCCCACAGACAGACTCATAAATACAGAGAACGACCTGGTGGTTGCCGGAGGAAAGGGGTGTGGGGTGATGGGTGTAATAAGAGAAGGGGAGTAAGAGGTACCAACTTCTTGTTTATAAAGTAAATGAAATGTACAGCATAGGGAATATAGTCAACAATCCTGTTCTGACTTCGTAGAGTGATGGTAACTACACTTACTGCAGTGAGCGCCGAGGAGTGCACAGGGTGTCAAATCGCTCTGCGGTACGCTTGGAACTAATATAACGTTGTATGGCAACTACACTAAAGTAAAATTTTAGAGAAGTTTAAGGGATTGGCGAAGAGTCCCTAGCTGGAATGAAACCAAAGCTATGCCTTGGATCCATGGGGGGGGCCTTTCATGTGCCTTCTCTTTATTACCATTTATAGAAGAACACCACAGTGTCATCCTAAAGTATGACGTTTCCTGTTCCGGAAAAATATTCATGAAGTCAATATACAGAAACATCCTATACCTAAGGCATTAAAATGATGAAGGAGAATAATGCAAGGACCGATTTGAACACAAGGAAACTTTTTGATTCCAGGGCACAGAGGCAAATATTGCAATATTATCCAAAGTTGAATCACATGTTGAACATGTTAGTACATCAGCCTGAAGTACAAAGGGAAGAGCTACAATTAGACATATTGGTAGAAGTAAATCAACATTTTATTTCACATATTGCTAATTTTAAAGCTGTTTTTTAAATTCTAGACCTAAATTTAAAAAGTATTTGAAAATAGGTAAACTCCTAGTGAATCATCCAACTGGTAGCATAATACTCCTTGCATGCAAGTGACTGACCCAAATAGGTCAACTAATACCTAACAGTCATGCCTTAAAAATAAACACAATAAGAAACTTTATGAGCAACGTTTGCCAAATATTAACTGTGTATTTATGCTCTGTAAACCTATAAAAATTAAGAATTTTCTAGCAATCTGTCTTCTATGCACCATGGCACACAAAGCCTGTTTTGCGTCATCCTGTACATGAGTAATTAGAACAGCTGGAACTTACTATGATTTGCAAGTTGCACAGCGTAGATTTTTAGTATAACTCATACAAGACAATTTCCTTAAATGGACTAAATCCAAGTTGTTGCTGCTATCATTTCTCAACACAAGAGACTTTCTTTGGCTTGGCCATAATACTATGACTTCTTTGTGTCTAACCTTCTTCGAAGAGAGAAGAGGGATGTGTCTCGCTCAAATTGACTAAATCGTGTACAGTGAATAGTGGGGCACAGAGATTCACTTAAGTCCTTCTGAAGATGTTTCCCATACAGACTAACAACGTGAGCTTTCACGGAAGAAAACGGAAATCATGGATTCACTTGAGATAAATATATTTAAACAGAAACATGTTGTGGTTCTTTCTGAATCTGATTACCCTAAGCAAGCAATAATAGGAACAACCTATATATCTGCTGCAAATGCCACTAATTGTCACAAGTCATACGCCAAAACCAGCCTCAAACACCATAACCAATTTTCGAATTGGTATCTTGGCCCTAACTCTGCTAACACCTAATTTTAAATCTGCAAGTCAACTTTTTATGTCTTTTACAACAAAAATCCTTGCATAAATTCATATTTCTTCAGATTCTAACTGGAAATGTTTTCTCCTATCAGTGACTAGTCACTGAGATGTCTGGATTAGATATCTAAAAATTTTTTCCTAGGGACACTTCTAATTATTTTCTGAGTGTTGGCTATGACTTTCAGGTCCCACTTACATAATAGAAATCATTCGTTTTCCTTACCGTTCTTGTTAACACAGAGATCTCTGCCAAAGGAAGTAAGAAAGCTCACAAAACAGTCAGCCCCATTTTATTTCTACACAGAACTGGCAGACGGAGACTAGGATTTGATGGTTGGAAATGTTTATGAGCTTCTGAAATGTCCAGATTTAAGGTATTTTGATACTGAGAATAAAATTCAAAGAAATAAATCTTTACTCTTCTTCCTATTACACTGTTAATTTTAACCTCCAAGATGATTTTTACTTGGGCCAAATTTTAAAAAGAAGAAGAAGAAGAAAGAAGTAGAAGAGCCATCTGGTCAAAGTAAAGAGATATCTATGATGTGCTCAAAGAGGTAGACAAAAATAAGGCTATGAGCTCACAGGATTCCATTTCAGGAGATCAGGAATTCTCTCCATGTCATTTCTATGCCAGTGAGGTGAACAGGATACCACGAGGAACACTTCACATTTCGAGAGAGACTCAGGGCATGTTACACGTTAGTCTCTGAAGTCCTTCTGGAGTTCCATTTTTGATACTAAAACGTAGTACTGCGCAGAAGACTAAAAGAGAAGTCTATAATGGATATATTTAATTGTTCTTAACCAGAAGAGTTTCCATATTTTGAGAAAAGTATAAAACTAGTAGATGGATGGATGGATGGACAGACAGGTAGAGGGACAGACAGACAGAAAGAAAGGAAGGAAGAGAAAAAATTCTTCATGTATTCATCTCACATTGCATATTTGATAAACCCTCCCGGGAGAAGGCATTACCTGAAATGATACCACAGTAATGACTGTGAGGAGCTGACTTCTCTGTGACTTTTTCCTCCATGGACCTTTTCTGCCTATATACACGGTGTGGGTGACCCGTTATGGCCACTGTATCATTGAGTGGTTCAATAAATATGAAGTCCTCATTGAGCTGTATAAATCCCATCTGGAATATATAACATAAAAAGACAGGTAAGAAATACTGTTTGGATAAATTACTTTCTAGGCTCTCCTACTCACATACACTTTACTTTCACATATGTGCATACATTCTCGGGAAGCTTTCTCAGCAATGCCCCTAAGAAGGTAACTATCTTCCCATTTTATTACTTCATCTTTACAACTTTATTGCACTAGCATAAACTTCATTTAGTTAGACTTAGCCTGTGTGGGTGGGAGGCTAGATGCCAGCAACAGATGCATAGTAAAATTCTGGAACGGTTAAAGGCTCACTTTGGGAGACCCATGGGGTCACTTACATGTAGGCATGTACAGAAGAGCAATACGGTGTTTAATTGCACGCACCACGTGGTCCAACTTTTTGACAATCGCTATTTAATAAAGTAATTCATGTAACATGTCAAAGCAAATGCAGGGGACACAGCATTGAAATTATTATGTAAAATATTCTTGAAGCCTTCTACTAAACATTCCTAAAACCTTTGCACAGTCAATTACAGAAAAAAAATGAATCATCACTTACATAAGCATGTTTCATTTCATAGAATGCCATGTCTTTAAACTTAGCCAATTGTAGACAGAGAGCTAAAAACTGTAAAATACTGTTATTATCAATAAAAAGAACTTATAACAGGTATCCTTTTATTATATTGAGGCTAAGCCTAGTCATTTCTTTCCTTCCTTTTTTGGAACATAAATTTATATTATAGCTAGGAAAATATCCCACACAGAACATGTGACTTGACCTTTTAGATTTTTATTATTTTATTCTGCTGTGATATATATATTACATGCATAATATATATATAATACATATATTTGACTATTCCGTTAACTCTTTAGCCAATATTTTTGAAGAAATAATCCCTCAGAACCTGCATTATTCGTACCCAATGTGCTATCAAAGTTCTTCATTCTGTTCTGAATTAATTACATAAAAATTATGTGTAGTTCATTTTAGTTTGGTCCACATATACTTAGCATAGTAAGAATATACTTACTTCTTCAGATACAGTAATTCTTCTGAACTGAATATTAAGAAAAAATAAATCTATACTAAAAAGAGGTGTGTTTTCCTTAAAAGTACAGAAGAGACTTTTTCTTTTGTTTTAATCATTAAGGTGTGCTACATCTTCTCTACAGAAAGACTAGGTGATTGTCAATATGCCATCGCATTTTATTCTGTATCGAATTGATGTCACAAGATTTCTTAATAAATCCAAAAATATTCATCACTTCTTTCTTGAATTTTTATAACAGTAATAAAATTCTCAAGTACTACAGTAACAGTTCCACCACCTCTGTCTGTTGTCCCCTTCACTCTGTGTTTCTCCCTCTGCTTGTCTTTCCTAGACAAAGACACACACACACACACACACACACACACACACACTCTCTCTCTGGGGGTGGGGATAACGGAGAAAAGATTTACTGTGACAATTCTTGTAAAATACATCAGGCGTGTATTATATACTTGGGACATTTTGGGGGTAATTTTATTTTTTTTTTATTTTTTATTTTTTTTAAAGATTTTATTTATTTATTTGACAGAGATAGAGACAGCCACTGAGAGAGGGAACACAAGCAGGGGGAGCGGGAGAGGAAGAAGCAGGCCCATAGCAGAGGAGCCTGATGTGGGGCTCGATCCCGCAACGCCGGGATCACGCCCTGAGCCGAAGGCAGAAGCTTAACCACTGTGCCACCCAGGCGCCCCTTGGGGGTAATTTTAATATGAATTCCAATGAATTCTTTTCTTTTCCACATGTGCTCATTGTCTCCGATGTAAAACTAGAATGAATTTTAAAGTAATTACAAGACAGGCAAAAAAATATTCCCTTGATAGAAAAAAGGACGGTAACAAATACTGAAAACCTGAAATAATAATCATTAAGATGTAGTACACCCACACATCACATGGACTGAGGGGGGAGGGTGTCGCATTCTATATCACTGATGCACATGGGGAAAATACAAAAATATGTTACTCTTCTCGCGTATATCAGAATGCTTCTGAGGTTCAGTCAGTATTGAAGGTCACTAATACAACTGACAGTGTGGCTGATGATTGAAATAATAAGTATTTTGATGCTCAGTATGAACATTTCAAGCAAACATGCTCAGTTTCCCTAAATCTTAAATTCACAACCTGATACATTCTTTCCAAAGGTTATAAGTATCATTGGATTTAGAAAAATAAACCAAATAAAATTGAAATGCATATCAACATAGAAAATGTAATGACTCGGGATTTAAGATTATTTGGATTCATAATTGACTACTAGCTAAGTAACTTTGAGAAAGATACAGTGACTTAGTCCACACCACTGCTCCATAGGGCTGTCTAGAACATTCACTTTTGAAAAGCACGTGTAATGCTCTTATCACAGGATCTCATACTGGGTAACCCCTCAGTAAATGTTCACCATAATTTTTATTTTATTAATTAGAATAACCATAACAAATCAAAGCACCCAAACATTTGAGTATGAACTGGAGACCTCAGGAGTCCAAAGAATCAAAACTGATAGACCTTTGTATCCCCATATTACCTTACAAAATATTTTCTGAAATTAAATTTTTGAAGTTAGGATTTGGAAACCACTTCATAATAATTATTTGTTGTGTTAGAACTTTATCTACAGACATTTTTAAAAACAAGAAGGCCACTTTTGAAAAGGAAAAAAAATGTTGGAATAATTATAAATGGTGACTCACTCATTCAATACATATTTACTGTCTGACTACAGTGTGCCAGACTTGGTTCACTCTGGGGCAGAGTTAACACTAAGTGTTCAGCGTTCTTTCTTCAGGGAAGAGTTTTTGTATCTGAGACCAGAATACTATTCTACAGCAAAGGAGGTGGTCTAGTGTAGGTCGGTATCTTTCAGGATAATTCCTTATAGTAAAGCAGAATTGCAGAAAGACTTGAGGTTTTCTGTGTCACCATAAAAGCCTCACTTTCCCCACTAACCAAACAGAAATCTGTATCTGCACTGTGATTTTACAAGCTATGGAAGAACATAAATCCATATTAACCTCTATGCACAAGGGCCCCTGTGTTCAACAATCCACAATTAGGCAGCATTCACGTTAGTGTAAATATTCTCTCCAGTTTTAGAGGGAAAGAAAAGAGAATGTGAATGAATGTTGCACAGCACATCATCTAAAATAAATGTAAGTTTTATAAGCATTTTTTCTCCCAGATTGCTCTCATTTAGATTTTTCAAAATGATTTTAAATATTTTGAGATATTTCACACAAAATTTGGAAATGAAATTAAGTTTAATAGGTGTTCCCCACACCTTATTTCTGTTATCATGTGCATCAGATGGTGGCATTTGTCATTGAATATTATTCTTTGATCTCACAATGTAGCAAGAATTTCAGTATTTTGCAAATTTACCCTCACTTACATTAATATGTTACCACTCTTTTTTTTTTTTTTTTTACTAGTTCTGACATTTTATTTCTCTATTTAGATGCCTCTGTGCTTTATTAAGACAACCAAGAAAATGGTGCATCATTTAGGTGCAATGACGCTGTCAGTAAATTCTAATCACATGAAATTTGATTTGGTCAATGTGCCAAATACACTGTTGGTAAAGTGCTTCAATTAACCAATATAAATGTTTCATGTATCCAAATTCAAGTTAATTATGGTCTATTAAATAGATCCTAAAACTCGAATGCAAACATAACTTAAGGGGCACCTGGGTGGCTCAGTCGTTTAAGCACTGGACTCTTGGTTTTGGCTCAGGTCATGATCTCAGGGTGCTGAGATGGAGCCCTGAGATGTCCAGCTCCACTCTCATCAGGGAGTCTGCTTGAGATTTTCTCTCTGCCCCTCCCCCACCCAGGCTCTCTTTCTAATAAATAAATCTTTAATAAATGACTTAAAAATTAGAAAACAACATGGCGCTCTCCACTCTTGTTCTCCCTCTTCACTAACATTGCTACTTTACTTCCACGACCTCACTTCCCATTCACTCACAGAACTGAAGCACTACCATAGTTATTTCAAATTTTCTCTTCATTCTTCCCTGCTTCTTTCTGGAAAATTATTTTCCAGAACCTTGGTTTTCTAGGTAAGCTTTCAATGTGCTGGCTAAAGGTATTTATCTGAGGCTCAAACTGCATTTTGTCAGTCTTTGATAATGTCCTATTTTTAAAAATACATAGTATTTAAGAACTCAATAGTATAAGTGCTGGAGGACCTGAGGAAGGTGTTAGATCATTATAATTTCAGGATATCAGACGAGTCTTGAGGGATAACAGAATCTGGATACGATGAGGGCAAGATTGTTTCCATGAGAGGAGATATTATGAGCAAAGGCAAAGAGGATTTGGAGTCTAGCTAAGAGTTAAGAAGATGCCTGCCCTGAGCAGAGAGATGGGAAAATGTAACCTAAAAACAAGATGAACCAATATCATTGAAAACATCAAATGGTGAAGTTCTTGATAGGAAAGTCAACGTCCTGAGGTTCTGAGGATGATTACTCTATCGTCTGACCGTAGGTATATTAGAGAATTACTGAGACACTGAAAGAAGCCCAAGTGTTTTGTTTCTAAACAGCAATTACAGAAGTTGTGAAAAGATCTGGAACTTGAATTCCTTGTGAAAACATTATAGACAAATGTCTGATGCTTTACATGATCTGAGCAATATGCATTTGGCTTTCTTTGAGTATTTTTTGTATGGTAATGTTACGGTATACATCTCATTAAGTAAATAAAGTATATAAAGCATTATATACTTCTGAGCGTAAACATAATAAAAGGCTTGATGTTAATTATAATATTATAGGTTTGTTGGGTGCTTTATTCAAAAGACATCTTTTTCAGTATCACTATAAATAGGAGTAATTTTTCATACATTTGTGTATTCAATACATACAAGCAAGTCTATAAAAATACACTTCTGACACCCTATCTATCCTATTGTCTTACAGTGTTAAACTCTTCCTGACTCGACCCTTTTGATGTTTCCCCTTTACGCCCACAGGGGGAAACTCTAAATCCTTAATGAGGATATATAAAGTATAAGGTCATGATAAACTCTTGCCTACCTCTCCAGCATATATTTTTACTACTTAAAATTTATATATAACCACAACAAACACATTTTTAAAAGATTTTATTTATTTATGTGACAGAGAGAGAAAGCCCGAGAGAGCACAAGCAGGGGGGAGGGGCAGAGGAAGAGGGAGAAGCAAACCCCCCTGCTGAGCAGGGAGGCCAGATGCAGGGCTGGATCCCAGGACTGTGAGATCATGACCTGAGCTGAAGGCGGCCGCTTAACAGACTGAGCCGCCCAGGCGCCCCCAACAATACATTTTAATTGTGTCAACAAATTTTATATTTTAAAGTATTTCAGAATGACTGTTTATTGTATGATCGCATCTCGGTACACTGCACATGCTGTTTTCTCTTTCCAGAAAGTCATTCTCAGTTATTGCTTCAAAATCAAGCCAACCTGGTCCTCTCTCCAAAGTAACCACTGCCTCCCTGATCCACTTCCACACTGTACCTGTCCCATTGTCACACTAATACATCCACTATAGTTATGGCTTTTGTGTTCTCAGCTTCATGCCTTCAATATATAAGGCCTGGTACACAGCGGGTGCTCAAGGAATGTTGCTTTTACTTAACATATTCTTCCTTTTTGAGATCAAAAGAAAACGTATCCGTTCGATGCTCTCTACTCCACCAGTAACTCCATCTGAGGGGAAATTACTAGTCGATTTCTCCCCTCCGGCATTCCCAGTGTTGCCTTCCTTGTGAGCCCAAGTTCCATCTTTAGGAAAAGCTTCCCTGGCACCACATTGTTAACATTATTCCGTTTTCTTTCCTTGCCAAAGGGCTTCAGAAAGTATCGTGAAACTACAAGGGCAGAAGCAAACCTAAAAATCAGGCCATCACTGGGGTTTTAAAATCAAGAAAACCAGGACTTAGAAATGTTGCGTAACTTGCCTAGAATCACACAGAGAGTTCATCCGAGTGTCAGGGCTGGAATCTAACACTCCCAATTTCCAAATTTTTTTTGGGTTTTAATACATCACTCTAAATTTGCTTGCTACCTGCATTCTCATTTCCCCCACTGAACTCTGGAAATCGTTGAGGCCACCCACCATTTCCTGTCCTTTGTTCTCCTCTCTAAGGCATTTGACCCTTGACCACTTCTCTTCTCCAGGAATATTACTATTACATTGTTCTCTCCCTCTTCTCTAGCAACTGTTTCTGTTTCCTTAAACAGGTCACGTTCCTCACTCCAAAGCAGGTCTTTGGTCAGCAACTGCTGGCAGCAATGACCCCTCCCAAAGGACCCCTCTATGGAGCCGATGCCCAAACCCCCAACCCCCTCTCAGCCCACTAGTTCTATTCAAGATCCATGCTCCTCCCTGCTCACTTCCCATCACCTCACTTCAGATGTGTGACCCTTGTCCCAAAACAGTACCTCTCTCTGAGTGTGTATCTCTGTGCATGCCACCAATTTGTTTCTAGTTACCTAGGCTGAAGAAATTTTAGAGTCCTTTCCTCTTTCCTTTTCAAACTTCCTTTAAAATACTTATAAGACAACAATAATGTAAGAAAATACGCCTGCGTGTCAGACACTGTATGTGTGTGTGTGTGTGTGCGTGTTTGTGTGCGTGTGTGTTTGTGTGTGTGTGTGTGTGTGTGTGTATATGATTTCATTTAATCAATCAGCAAGCTCGTGCCACACAGGCTAACCTCAGTAGTTTTACAGTTGAAAAAAGTGAATTTCAAAAAGATTTATGGTGTCCTAAGGTCACAAATCAGTATGTGGCGAAGACAGGATTCAAACCAAAGAGTACCTTTGTGAGGCCATCTGAGGAAGTCTAGGCCCTGCCATATGACTGTTATTCCAAATAACTCTCATCTTTAAAAAATTTTGCACTGAGGATTTGACATCAAGCACAACACCTCACAAATGGTAGATGTCCAAAATTTGACATCAAGAGCAAGGCCAGACCCCATCCCTCACAAAGCAGAAGACAAGCATACTGTGTTAGGCTCTGAACTTTATCTTGGGCTGACTGTTTTATATGATGAGACATATTAGCTGCCAAAAGCACACTGGGTTTCACCCCCAGGCCTCCCTCAGTGCTACAAGCCCAATCACTCCCCCATGGCAGATTTGGTGGAATGTTTCAAGGATTTCGTTTTTCTTGCCTTCGTCCTTTCTTTTACAATTCTCTTTTCTATTTTCTTTCTTAAAATGTGTCCTGATCATAAAACCAGAAGGGTTAAATAGCAAAACACTTAAAAATATAATTAAAAAAAGCAATTCACTGTCCCCAATCCCATCATATAGGATAATTACATAGGCATGTGTATACCTCTTCTTAAGTCTATTAACATACACACAGACACACAAAGTATATATATGAGTATGTACCCGTGTGTGTACATGTGTCTCTACACGTGCACACATTTGTTAAAGTTTTATATTCTACTTTATTTTCCCATTTAAGAATAGTTTAATCGCTGTTTTGTTTCTTAATGGTATTAAATAATCTTTATAAGCCTGGTTTTTAACCGCTGAATAACAGTGTACCCTCTAAAAATATCATAATTTATTAGCTATTCATTAATTTCACCTTCTATTCAATAAATGAGTATTGACTTTGTACAGCCAGAGGTCAGGGCAACAGTGATGATCCAGGCTGGCAAGACCCATCACCAAATTACACACACTCCAGGAAGGGATACAATTTGCTATTTATTTGACTGAGTGACACATACAATTGTTCTATCACAGTTAATAAGCTTTACCTTGATAGCTTATACACTCATTTATGTTTGTGTTCTACTTCACACACACACACACACACACACACACACACACAGTTTCAAATATAGCGTGGAAGTATCCTCCCATATACCTAAGGGCCAAGGCAGGCACTTAACATGACCAACTAGAGGAGATGAACCAGCCCTCTTCAAAGGACAAGTGTGAAATCCCAAGAGACTGAGGGGCATCTCTGAAGAGGACAGCCTCCCAGGAACTCATCAATGTGGTCCATGAGAGACAGTTACCATTGGAAGCACCTATCAAACATAATGCTGAACACCACTCTCCCATGACACAATTACCATGCCTTACACTGTCGCCAAGCCATGACACTACTGGTCACCCAAACATACTCCTCCTTCCCGCCTCCCTTACAGCTTCTGCCCTCAAGGAACCAGAGGAAGCTCAGTGCAGTGAGCAGAAGAAATGAAAGCCCGGGGGGGGGGGGGGGGGGGGACACAAGGACTCTGACTTCACTCCCCCTTCTTACTGCAAGTGATGAGCTCTAAGCAAGCCTGAATGGGGAGGGCATGTGCAGAGAGACTTTTAACTTTATGGGAATTTGGAGGGTTTGATGATTACAGGATAAATATCTTAACTATCAGAAACTTCTTGTGGCTAAGTTTACCAAGCGACTTCTCACAACCTAAGTGTAAACAACACTAGAAAAAAGACCAGGGGGAACAAAACCCTAGTTTCATTATGGCATCCTTTGAGTCCAGTTTACTCAATGAAAAGTTAACAATATGAATTTAGGTGCCAAGTATTTCAAGGATTAGAGAGTGATGTGGGGAAGGTCTTTCGGGTGAGGTAACATCTGAGCCGAGATCTGAGAGTTGGCCAGGGCAAGTTAGAGGGGAGAACATTCTAGGCAGAAGGAGAAACAAAGACCCTGAGATGGGACCAACTTAGCATGTGTAAGAGAAAGCAAGGTTAGAATGGCTGGAGCACAGAGATTCCTGGGGAAATGACGACCGGAAAGGAACCCAGGGGCATTCCATGGCAGTATCACTTATCTGATTCATATTCAAAAATAAATCCTGGTGAAATCCTCTTGTGGTTTTTAGACTATTTATCTTCTTGAACACTGGCTAGAGATTTTACTATGGGATGCTTCATGATGACCTTTCGTGCTATGTTCTTTCAACGGCCTTATTTTATCTCCATAATAATTACTCAGGAATACATGTCACTCTTACAAATTAAAAAAATATGCTTTCTCTTCCATTTTCTTGAAAACCATTGGCCTCCTCTAATTTTTTTGCCAGCATATGACAGAGATATGCATTTTGAAACAATTTCAAAATGTTCCTTTTTAAGTCCATTATAGATCAACGACATCACAAGTATGACTATAAACAGAAGCTGTTCTATGTTGAAGATGTGAAAAGTGGTAAACGTGTAAAGTGGAAAATAAATGCTCCATCCTAACGTTTAGTTTCCAAAATTACTGACTTTTCATTAGTAGGATGATTGTCTCATTGCTCATTTTATAGTCTAATTTTTGCTCAAATTGAGAAAAGCCATTGATTTGATTTTCATATACTTCCTAACATCCATTCACTTTACTGTAATTTCTTGTTGCTTAGAATGGTTTTTCAATTAATCCCTCAGGATTTAAAAAAAAAAAAGACTTACTTATTTTAGAGAGAGTGCATGGTGGGGAAGGACAGAGGGAGAGGGAGAGAGAGGATCCCAGGCAGACTCCCCTCTGAGTGCAAAGCTGGACATGAGGCTCAATCTCACAACCCTGATATCATGACCTGAGGCAAAATCAAAAGTCAGATGCCCAGATGACTGAGCCAACCAGATGCCCCGTCCCTCAGGATTTTTATGGATTCTTTAAATATGCAAAAAGGTGAGCTGAGAAACAGGAAGCAAATTCAGTTTTAGATCTAAGTTTATCAACCAGTGTAGCCCAAAAGCTATTATGTTCTACTCTACCTTCCTGATGATCACATGTTACAAATGTACCTACTGAATACTTGCCCCATGCCAGCGTGCAAGGCACTGAAGCTTCAAAAATGAAAAGAGATTTTAATTCCTATCTTCACGGACCTTAAACATGAGGGGGAAAGACAGGAAAAATCAGGTATCCAGACAAATATACATAATTATAAATTAGGCAGAGGATGCCACATACCAATACTATGACCCTGCAAAATACACGGGAAGAATTCAACAGATTGACTTGGTGTTTACAAAAGTGCACACTTTTTAATTATTATTTATTACAACATACGTTTGTGTTCTATATATTTATGCCACAGTAAATTTTATTTTAAAAATGAAAACCAAAGGACAAATAATGTAACAGTATTCCTTTGCAATACAGAGGTAAGGGAAGTACTAAAAGAAACGCGATTGCTCCTGGAAGGCAGAAATCAAGCACAGAAAGGAGAGAGCAGGATAGTTTATTTTTTCCACCAAAATTCTTGTAAGTGTTGACTTTACAAACAATGTACAGATGTGACTTAGATTATACTTTAGTTTAAAAGAGAGGTTGAAATAGAGGGATATAAGACTTGTTGGGGGTGCACTGCTGTAATTAAAACAGTTAATAATGGTGGCATTGGTGTAAAGTCTATCAGTGAGGAAGACCTATAGATGAGCGAGGACAGCGTGAAAGAATCGACAGGGAGACTGAGGCAGTGGCAGGAGTCACAAACAAATAATAATAGTAGCAGAAATAGAACAGATGGGTTGGCAGGCCATGATTCCTAGAGAGCTCTGAAGAGCAGGAGAAGGCACTGAGATTTTATTGGAAACGTAATTGGAAGCAACTGACAGTGGATGGCATAATCAGATAGAAATTTTGAAGAAAGTCACTCTTGTTCTTTTTTTTTGGAAAACAGATGATAGGGTGACAAGAAGAGAATCAGGAAGACCAGGCTGAAGTGAACTATAACAATTCAAGAGCCAGCCTATGGTGACTCAGACCAAAGGAGCAACATACAGTGGCTGAACTAAGGATGTGGAGAAAAGTCACCACACTTGAGATTGATTTTAGATACTCATACACACCAGAGGGTGACCACTCCAATTTGTTAAATGGTTTAGATGCTGGGACATGGAGGGACAATAACTCAGAGAATTAAGGATGACTTCAGAGTTTCTGGCTTAAGTACTCCAGAAGGGGAGATACAGGTCTGTAATTGAGATGTAAATCAAAGGACCTTATTAGGTTTGATGTATCTGTGAAATCTCCAAGTGGAGAAATCAAGCAGACAGTTGGAGTATGGAGCTTAGTACAGAGTTCTGAGCTGGAGACATATGTCTGGGAGCTGCCAACAAAAAGATAATCTTTCAATCCGCAGGGAAGAGTGATGTTATCCAGAAAGGGAGTATAGAGAAAGAGCAAAAGAGAGCCTAAAACCAAACCCAGAGGACCCTATCATTGAGAAACAGAGAAGGAATCAGCAAAGGAAGAGCCAGTGAAGTTAAAGGAAAAGTAGGAGCTAGTTGATTTTTTTAAAATAAGAATTAACTCTTTCTAGAAGTGGCTTAAAAAAAAAAAAAAAAAAAAAGACAGGAATAAGCTCTCATTCCGCTCACTCCGAAGAAGCTACTGCCCTAACCCACAGGGCTTGGGTTAAAAATTCACTGGTCCCTACGCAAGATGATCAAACACATGTGCTCATGCTTCTGTTAAATCCAGCAGCAAAAACCAAGCGAAAGAACACTCCTCTGCCTACATCAGTCAGGGTTCTCCAAAGTCCTAACAATGTGACTTTTGTTTTACAGCAAGTAAGAGAATTTTACATGTTCCATTTTTTTGAGTCAGGAGGAGAATTTCAGTTTCTTAACTAACTCTGCTTGCCCTATGTACTTTTTTAACAGTTGGCTTCCAGCTCGCCACTCACCCCGGCTCTTAATGAGCTGGTGCATATTCAGTTGTACACCTAGTTGTTAAAGGGTTAGTCACAGGGCGACTCTGCAGAGCCACTCACCATGGTGATGAGCCCCTACAGCACTTATCTCATGCAGTTCCAGCCCCGTGATGTGCTTCCAGTGGAACTGAATGAGACCACTGAGGCAGCTGCGCAGCTGCGATGTGGGGAAGTGCTCCTCACTGCCAGGTCTCACTGGTGACCTCACAATTCACAGAGACGTTGCCAACCTCCTACATACCCCGAGGGAGTGGATGCGAATTCAGTTTACCATGGAAACAAGGTTAGTGGAGCAAACTCGTCAAGGGCCATAGCACTGGTACTCAGAGACATGGAAAATGTGCTGCAACTTCTTTTCTGGATTCAACGAAAGGTCAAATAAATAAAATAATTAATTTACTCGACAACATTTACTGAGTACATACTATGTGTCAGCCGATGTGCCAGATGCAGCAAATACAGCAGTGCACCGAACGTGTTAAAAGAGCCAATCTTAAGTATCTTTGATAATACAGACAGTCGCCAATTACAACAGGGTTGACTTAACGAGAATACAACCGGACGATGGTGCAAAAGCAATGTGCGTTCAGTAGAAACTATAATTCAAATTCTGAATTTGGGGGCGTCTGGGTGACTTAAGTGCTGCCTTCAGTTCAGGTCATCATCTCAATGTCCTGGGATTGAGCCCTACGTCCTGGGATTGAGCCCTACGTCAGGGTCCCTGCTCAGTGGAGAGTCTGCTTCTCCCTCTCCCTCTGCCCCTATGCGCACTCGTGCTCTCTCTCTCACTCGCTCTGTCTCAAAAGAACACATAAAGTCTTTTTTAAAAATTCTGAATTGGATCTTTTCCTGGGCTGGCGACATGCATACAATCCTCTCTCTTGAGTCTGGGCAGGGAAGAGCCACAACGGCCAGCCAGCCACGTGATCCCAAGACTAAGCAATTGACGGACCTACTACAACCATTCAGTACGCACGGAAGCATTGTGTTTTTCACTTTCACTGCAGTGTTCAAGAAATCACAGAAGACAGACCACAGTATATTATAAAGTACACTTCGTATTAGATGATTTTGCCCAACTGTAGGCTAAGGTAAGTGTTCTGAACACATTTAAGGTAAGCTAGGCTAAGGGATGGTGTTCAGTAGTTTAGGTGCATTGAATACATTTTTACTTACGATGTTTTCAATTTATGATGGGTTTATCAGGATGCAACCCCACTGTAAGTCAAGGAAGATCTGGAAATAAGGAGTTTCCTTACTGCAGATTTTAAGTCTTCTTTCTCATTTGCATGCACATCAGCAAAATGTGTTACTACTTTTCCATTTAGGACCCTTGGATAATTCAGATATTCTCCCATACCCCCATTTTGAATGGCATTAGGTAATGTCCAAGAAATTATATTGGTGTTTTACCCCCTTACAGGGAAAAATAAATCTTGTGCCAACAAAGTTCGTCCCCATGTCCTTTTTCTTAACTTCATAATCCCCAAATACCAATCTGACTAGACAGTACTGAAAGAACGCAATTGAGCGTCTTTCCTCTTCACCTTTCCTGCTCTCTCTTTTGTCCCATCACTGAGTACATAGGCTCAAAAAACTACTGTAACATCAGGCTGACTTAAGAGGTCATATACCTAAAGGGCTGAAAAAATCTGGTAAAAACTAGGAACCCCAAAGCACTCTGCACATACCAGACCACATCAGGAATATTACACCCATGCATCACGTTGTAAAACAGACATTTATAAACAAGAGCGTATCCAAACCAGAAATCAGGGGTCACTTTGTTCCAAATTTCACCCAGAGAAGAAATCATTCATCAACACCTTTGATAAATATTTAATATTCTGCTTACGCATTTCAATCACTAATAGGGCAGTCACTGCTCTGAAGCAATCCAGGCCTCTAATGGACAGCAGTAAGTCTCAGAAATATTTCTTAAAAAGGCCCAGAAGGCTTCTTCACCACCACGTTAAATCATGAGTCCTGACTGTACATCCTAAGCACCTTTCTACACTTCAAATATATGACAAATACCCTCTTGGCCTCTCTGTATGTGGCCAATTACCATCCCTGATATGAAATCTGTCTTCATTCTTTTCATTTTACTTGAATGCTCTCTAGTTTATCAAAGTCATTCTTACGTTTGATTTTCTTAGATTTTTAAGGTATGGAAGTGAATGTTCAATAAAAAATGTCTAGAATTAGGATGAGTTGAAATAACAGACTATAACAAAAGTAGCACATTAGGAACCTGGTACAGACTGGTATAAGACAAGAGAGAAAGTGCTTTTATTTAAAATTATTCACCCTTCTTTCTTAGGAAATATTTCAAACCTTCAGAAATATACAAGACAAAAGACTGTCCAGGAATCCATTCCTAGTATTTAAGAAACGTTAACATTTACGCACTGTAGATAATTTTTTAAAAATATAACAATTTCTCGATTCAGTTGAAATGGACCAGCACACCTTCCCAAAACCAACTCCCTTCTCTTATTGCTAAGAGGTAACTACTACACTGAAGATGTGTGTATCATTTGCTCTCATGTTTTAAATTTTCACTACATATGTACTGTCCTTACAAGTACTACAACGAGCAAACTTGGACCTATCTAAAAAGGTTCACTCCAGTGGCTGTACTGAGGATAGACACAGACGGGGTAAAGGTCACATGATGACAGGTTATTGACAGCTCAAGTAGAAGGTAGAGCTTGCAATGTTTGAATGCGCACTCCAAAGGAAAGAAAAGAATTCAGGACCACACTACGATTTTTGGCCCCAGCCAAATGACCATCAGCAGAATGAAGAATAATGTGGGGAGAGGAGAATTTGGGGTTGGAGTGGGAGAGACGATCATTCAGTTTGAAACATGTTATAAGTTTGATAGACCTGCTAGACCTCATGTTGAAAAGTCAAATACATACCTGGACATACAAACTTGGAGATCAACAGAGAGGTCTAAACTAGAACTACATATTTTGGAATCACTGTTGTATAGTTGGCATTTAAGCTATGAGACTGGGTAAGATCCCCAAATAAGTGTGCACAGGGCAGAAAAGAAGGCCCGTGACTGAGCAGTAGGTCACACTGTTAGGAAGGTATAGAGAAGAAGAATGGTCAATGAAGCAGCCTGAGAGAGAGCAGTCAGGGAGCTGTAGGGTCCTGGATACCAAGCAATAAAGATACGTGTCAAGAAGGAGGGACAGCACGACCAGCTATTCCCAATGCTGATGTGGGTACAGTAAGAGAAAATGTTATCAGTAGCCCCAAGTGAATACTTGTCTCTGTTAGGTCCACATAACCCCATCTTTTGCAATTAACTATTCTGAAATATGGACATTTATTTGTTTATAATTCAAATGAAAAGTTAGAACAACTACCATTCAATTCCTTACTTCATTAATGCTACATGCAATATCCATTTCAATGGAAGATGGGGAAAATTTACTCTGTAAATTCTCTTAGTAATCTAGGATGTAATGACACATCTGCATCAGATCACATGGGTTTATGTGAAGGGTCGGGGAGTTTCTTGTCTTGATACCTAACTAGACTTCAATGCCACATGCCAGTACTTATCCCATCTTTCACAAGCTTGAAATTAATTAATTTTTATTTGGTAGAATTTGAGCACATTGTGTACCTTTCATACAATACTACGAATTTATTCTTACCTTGTAAAGTACTTAGCACAGTCCTTAGCAGGCTACCCAAGGGCATTCTCTTCTCATTTCTGCTTCCTACACATTCTTCTGAAATTTGTGAAGGCTGGGTAGGAAATTGAAGGTTACAGGAAAACAAGGAAATCAACCCAACATCTCTGTGGGTGTGCATTTCATAGTTACTTTGATCACTTGGCCATGAGAAGTCACTATGTCATTTATTTGTACTTGAATGGGGAAGTGTCAGAGTCCTTTTGGAAATCAAATCCTAGAGGCCACTTCAGCACTAAAAATTTGAGAGGAATTTTGGTGGCAGAATGTTAGTGAGAAAACTTCATTTAACTGCTCATTCGACCAACAGACATTTCCTGGAATGCAAGGGCTAGTTAGGTTTATATGTTTTCTTTCAGACCTACTTAAACAAACTGATGTACAAATTGCACATGGGTATACCACTACTTATTAACCTAATTTACTATTCCTCTTTCATTTAATTAACTAAAAATTCTAATAGGTAGCATTTCTAAAAGTCTAGAAGATTATTTCATGCGCTGACCAAAATATTTTCCATAACTTCTAAGTAACTTGCTGCATGCTTAAAGGTGAAGACACAGAGACACTGAGAGGGTAAGTAAATTGTCTAAGGTTACACACTACGATTATAATAGGAGAGCTTGGACTCACACAAGGGCTCCTAAGTCCACGCTCTTAATTTAAAGGAGCCAAGGAGCTCTACAAGTGAGCTTGTTACCTCTGGCATTCCATTTGCAATTAGTAATGACTGAAGTTTTTTTTCCCCTGTAAACTTAGAACTAAACTTTAAAAAAATATATATTCAGTTTTAGCTGCATATAGAAGGAGCTTTTCCTCAATGGAGTTTTTTGGTGTTTGGGGTATGTTTATAGGTTGTAGCACATGAAATTGCTTTTTATTGTACGTCAAACATTCATATATTGACAATTTCATACAATTCAACGTATCCAGAACAAACCTTAAGCATAGAGGATAAGGCAGAGTATGTGGCCACGGAAAGACCAAATTCAGTACTTCATCACGTGGGGCCAGTGTCAGCATAAGCAAGTCATATAACATCCTTGGTTCTTGTTTTTGTCATTGTTAGAGTAAAAAATACCAAGGTCTGTTGATCCCGGCTCCTGAGAAACTAACAGTTTAACCTGTAAAAAAATTCTCATCAACAGCAATGTTCAAAACAAACACTATGCACCATTCCAAATAAGAGGGCCAAAGCCCTCATCGCAAAAGGCGGATGCTTCCAAAGCATCCACATAACTCAGAATATGCTTCCTAGAAAATATGAAAACAGGCAATCTCGGGAACTTACAACTGAGCTGTGCATGCATCCAGGAAACTAAGAGCCAATGGTCCTGAAAAGATTCTCATAAAAGATAAAAATGGAAGATCTGAGATCACTGAATTAAAAAAGGAAAGGTTAAGGGCCTTGCAGTTCTGTTTGAAAACTGAAGCTGCCATAGGCCAGGAGGTTTTGAAATGGGCTTCTTCACAGAGACTTCCCTGAGCATCCCACCACAGGCTACACCGACGGTATCACCGTGGTTACCAAAAGGGCCTTAGAGACGACTAACACGTTCCAAATCACAGACAGATGAATACAGGAAAGAGAATTCAAGAGGCACTGTTTCCTCTCACCTGCCACATCACCTTTCTTTTTCTTTTGGTAATGAGCCTGAAGATGAGAAGACCCACCAACTGTTTTAATTGAGTGTATAAATCACGCTTTGCATTTCATAATGGGCACTGGCTACATGCTAGCCCGAATGCGATAATGATGTCAGAATTACTACCTACTGATTCGGGTAGTACACCAAAGCTATGAAAGTAAGCTAAATAGACCCAATTGTGACACTACAAGTCTGATCTTCATAGACTACTGAGGCTCCGTAACATTTTAAAATGTATTCTAGACTCTGGATTAATTTCCTTAAACACCACTCATTCGTTTCAAGAACACTCATGCCAAACTTGGTTCACTTTTCAGCCTTAGGAGCTGGGCTGATGCTTGGCAGATAAAAATGGGTGTAAGTGTCTGTGTCAAGCTTAGCCAGGACAAAGGCAACATTAAGAGTGAAATTAAAGCAACCCTTTCCTATCTTATGAATAACAGCTTCCTGTCCATTAAATGAAATGATATATGTGAAAGCACTTTATACAACCATAAATCTCTGCAGAAAGCGAACTATTCCTGTGTTCTACCTTACAAACTCCTAAGTACTTTATCTCTAGGTAACTAAGATTTTCAATTCAACATAAAAGCCTGGTATGCTTCCTGTGCTATGACTGTTAATAGGATCTCTAGCAGAAAGTAAATAAAACCAGAGGCCTAAAAGTCACACCACCCACACAATACAGAGTTACAGCATTGCCTCATGCTTTCTTTGGGTCTTGCAATTTATCTGGGACTTATTATTTATTCAACTTATCCAACATGTAGACTTCAAATCCATATATGGGTATGAATCCCTTCAGGTTTGATTCAACAACTACCCGAAGAATACATACGAATTACAGTTCTCACTAACTCAAGGTACACCAGAATAAATTGCTTTAAAGAGTTCAAGACAAAATATTTTATTGAATTACACTCTTAATTAGTAAGAACACAGACCACTCCCGTAAACCGAAAGTAAATTATTTCAACAAACTGCGATTATTCCAAACTGAGAAAGTTCATCTAGAAAATGTTATGCTATTTGGATTTCAGTACAGATGCCAAAAGAAAGGATAAATGTATTTATTATTTTACATATACAAAAAGAAGAAACACACAAAACTTTAAAATTCAGTTCCTTTAATTAGTATATATGCTAATTATATATTTTTTATATATATTATGGTCCATGAATAGGAATCTGACCATTTAGAACTGAATCAAGACACTATGCAGGATGGTGAACTGGATCTGCCCTATGTTATTATAAACAATATATATAGTTTATAATATATACACACACACATACATATATACATATTATATATATATATACACACTATATATATACGCACAGACTCGCACAAATATACTTACTATAAGACACATTTCTATTAAATTTAAAAACAAATCTCAAAGACCATAAAATAGAAACACTTAATATTGACTTATACTACAGAGTGAGGTTTTTTTGTTTTTGGTTTTTGTCGGGGAAGGGGCAGAGGGAGAGAGAGAAGCTCAAGCACGCTCCACAACCAGCACGGAACCTGACATGGGGCTTGAACTCACAACCCTGAGACCTTGACCTGAGCTGAAATCAAGAGTCAGACGCTTAGCCAACTGAGCCACCCAAGGGCCCCCTACAGAGTAAGTTTTTAAGCAACTTTATTTATAGAACTTTAAAATGGTAAGAGTTGAACTTTATGGTTGAAAAGCACTGTTATATATATAATCAATAACATCATATGTTGAAAAATTACCATCTTGCTTTTTAAGCCCTGACTCAAATTTTTCTCTGCATCTTGACAGTGCCCAACTATGCCTTTGAAGAGAAGAAAATAACCGTGAAACTCTTCAGGAATTAAAATAAATGCCCAGGTTGTATAGACATCTAAGAAAGAAGTTTAAGTTGCCTCAACTTTACTGTTTGATTAGTAATAATTATATTGGAAAGAGTATCTCATTTAGGTTTCAATAGTATGTGGACCTACAGAGGGGAGCAGGAGAATGTTAGAAGCAAAGGAGAAAAGAATTGATGTGTCCTCCCTCCCTGCCTCCCTCCCTCTCTCCCTCTCTCTCTCAATCTTTCTCTCTCTCTCACACACACACAAGTGCGCGTGCACACTCATTTACTGTAAATTGGCATCACAACTTTTGACCTTTCTAAACTGACTTTTTAGTTTTACTAGCTATTTTATAGGTTTCTTAGGATTTTTCATGTATATAATCATGTTGTCTCTTACTGATCTATCTACATGTCTTTAATTTTTAAATAAGACCTCTGGTGGCAACATTGAATAGAAGTGGTTAAAATGGATATCCTCATCTTATTACCGATAATACACACACAGTCTTCTGATTTAAAAATGACGTCAACCAGGGATTTTGCTTTTGTTTTTTGTAGATGTGCATGGACAGGTTTTGGTATGTACAATCTCTTAGTTTGCTGAACATTTTTATCAGAAATTAATATTAAATTTATACATTATATAATGTATAATTTATACATTATTGTATAGTTTTTCTCTTTGTTTCATACAGTAAATGACACTGATAGACATTTCTAAGGTTAAGCCATCCTTGTATTCTTGGGCTAAACTCTTTCTGGTCATGATATATTACTCTTTTTACCTATTGCTGAATTTGATCTGTTAATATTTGGTAAGTATTTTAGTGTATATGTGTCTATGATTAGACTACAGGGGTTTTTTTGTCTTTTTTTTTTTTTTTTTTTGCTGGCAGTATCTTTATCTGGTTTTTGTTTGTTTGTTTGAGGGAGAGAGAGAGATTGGGGAGGGAGTAGCAGAGGGAGAGGGAGAGAGAGAATCCCAAGTAGGCTCCACTCCCAGCACAGAGCCTGCCTGATGTGGGGCTCAATGCCATAACCCCGAGATCATGACCTGAGCCAAAATCAAGAGTCAGACACCCAAGTGACTGAGCCACCCAGGCCCCCCTCTTTATCTGTTTTTGATAGCAGGATAATGCTGTCCCCATAAAAGTATTGGGAACTGTTCCGTCTCTTCAAATGACTTCAAAGAATCTGTGGTATTTCATCTATAGATGATTAACAAAATTCACTAATGAAGGCATTTGGGCCTGGAATTTTCTTTAAAGAAAAAATTTTAACTACAAATTCAATTATACTATATTTAGGGCTCTACAGATGTTCCACATTATTTTTGTCAGTTTCTTAATATGTATTTTTCAAGGATTTATCCCTTTCACCTAGTGGTAAAGTGGTAAACTTTCTTGACATAAAGTGGTTCATAAAATTTCCTTATTATAATTTTAATTCTAAAGAAACTGTTGTGATGTCTCCCTTTTATTCCTAATGATAATCCGCATTTTCTTCTTATTTGATCTATCTAGCTAGAGATATAGCATTTTATTGTACTTTCCAGAAATTTTATTTTTCTCCACTTTTTCTGCTTTAATGATTTCTATTCTTACATATATTATCTCCTTCTACACATTTTGGATTTAATTTGCTCTTCTTTTCCTAATTTAAGATGGAACTATCTTATTTCCTGACGTTAAGTATTTAATGATATAGTTTTCCCATAAGTATTACTCAGCTGCCTCCGATATATTTTGAGATAGTGTTCTTATTTTCATTCATTTCAAAAAATTTTAAGTTCCCCAGTGAGTTCTTCTTTTCTCTATGTACTATTTGGTAGTGTATTGTTTCACTTACAAATTTATACTAATTTTCAGGCATTATTTTGTTGCTGATTTCCATGAATTCCACTGTTTCCAGAGAACACATTAATACGTTTTCAGTTACTTAAAATGTGTTGAGAAGAGTTTAACAGCCCCAACACATATGATCTAGCTTGATGACTGTTCTATGTGTATTAAATACAAAATTTTCTGAAAGTGCCAGTTAAATCAAGTGAGTTGGTGGTATTGTTCAGTCTTTCCATTTTTAAAAACAAATTTTTCTACGGGCACCTGGGTGGAGCATTCTGCTGAGTGTCTGACTCTTGGTTTTGGCTTAGGTCGTGACCTTGGGGTCATGGGATTGAGCCCAGTGAGGGGCTCTGTGCTCAGCACGGAGTCTGCTTGGGATTCTCTCTCCCTGTCCCTCTGCCCTGCCCCCATGCTCTGTCATAGATGTTCAAAATTTTTGTTCTACTAATTACCAAAATGTAAGTAAAGATGAGAAGAAAAAATAACAGTCTGACAATACCAGGAGTTTGTTGGTATGGTTGTGGGAAAACACGCAGCTGGCAAAAGGAAAGAGTATTATAATCACCATGAAGAACAATTTAATAATATATAACATGAAGATGTATATGTCCATAAGCCAACATATTACCGATAGGTATATACCTAAGAGAAACTCTTGCACAAGGGCACCCAAAACTCACGTAAAGATGATCATTATTATATTGCTTGTAACTTCAAAATATAAAAACTAAAGGGGAGGGTGAGGTGAGTGAACGTTAATCAGTAGGGGAATGGAAAAATAAACTCTACTGTATACAAACAAATATTGCAGTTTAAAGGGTGGACCAGACATGCTCACTTCTGCAGCACATACACTGAAATTGGAATGATACCGAGAAGACTGGCAAGGTCCCTGCACAAGGATAACAAGCAAATTCATGACGCAGTCCATATTTTTAAAAAATTACATTAAAAAACTCAAAAATGCAATATGAATTTTTAAAAGCCAAGTTCTAGAAAGATGTGTGCAGTATGATTCCATTTGTGCAAATTTTTAAAATACAAAACAATGCTGTATAGATTTTTATGGATGCATACCTATTTAATACGATTATTAAAGTATGGATGGAAAATATGTATACAAATTTGAGAAGAGTGGTTACATCTGGGAATTCAGAAAATAAAATGGCTCAACATCATGTGCAAAATTTCAAAATAAAAATCTTAAGCAAAAAATGGTAAAATGTTAACACTCAGGAAACCTAGGTGTAGTTGTATTTAATCTCTGTGCTTTTCTGTACACTTAAGTAGCTTCATAATTGGAGATTAGGTGTAGCTTTTAATGACTGAAAGATTAATAGAAAAATGGGCAATGATTATCTGCATGCAATCCACAGAAGAAAGGTAAGTTATGGAAAGAAACATTAAAAATTCATAAAATATGTTTTAATACAAAGAAATATTAGCATTCACTCTGGATGAAGATACGAAGAAAAGAGCACTCTTAGGCACTCTTAGGTACAATAGGGGAGACTGTAGACAGGTCTAGTATTTCTGGAAGGTGATTTAACAGAATATATCAAAATTTCAATATTGCAAGCCCTGTGTTGCCTCCCCCCATCAAAGAGAACATTTCCAGGAATATCTCTGGTAATTATACTCATATAGATGTGCAAAGATCTATGTAACTGATTGTCATATTGTGAAATTATTGTTATTTGTGTTAGTGTAAAAATGGCACCAACCTAAAGCCTGGCAACATGGGCAGCTTTCTTAATGGCCCCTACCAGGCAGAACTGTAGCAAGAGCCCCTCATGATGTAGTCCATGCAAAGATCATCCCTGAGAACTTGGCTGTGAATATGTCCAGCTTCCTGGAGCAGACTTAACACCATGTACCATACCAGGCTCTTCTCTTTAACAGTGATTCTCAGTGGGTATATCTGTATCCCCCACTCCAAGGAGGGGGTGCAGAATCTGGCAATGTCTAGACACATTTTTGGTTGTCTTGATGGGGCATCTAATGGGTAGAGGCCAAAGATTCTATTAAACATTCTACAATGCACAAAACAGCTGCCCACAACAATTATCCTACCCAAAATGTCATTAGTGGTGAGGATGAGAAACCTGTTCTGGGAATAATTTATTTGCATTATTTCTCTAATCTCAACTACAATCATATGAAATAGGAAATATTTTTCCTTGTTTTAAATATGAAGCAGAACGTCAGAGAGATGAAATATCTTATTCAAAGTAACAGAGATAATAGATGGCAAAGTGGCTTGCTCTTAACTAAGAAGTTATATTAGCATTTTAAACAAATTATTGTGCTCTCATATTACGGAATATTATATAGTTATTTAAAAAATTTACATAAATGGCATAAAATGATCCTGAAGCTACAAACTTGTAAAAGATATTTGTAATGTATATAGCTAATAAAATATTAGTATCCCAAGTGAATAAAAATCTCTTACCATTCACTGAACAAAAAAGTTACAGAAGACATAATTATAATTATAATCCCATTTATATTATATAAGCAAAATTAAGTGCATGAAAATACATAAATGTCATGTACCTATGGTCCTACCTACACACCCAAAGAAAATCCTAAGAATGGAATTTTCCTTAAAGGATAATGCTTTCATAGAAATTCATTTAGAAAATCTCAACTTAAAAATAATGGATGAAAATCTGCCATGGTACACAGCAAATGGTGATGGTGTGATTTCTGGAAATGCAAATAAAAGGCCGGTGATCAGTGGGAGAGGATGGTGTAGACAGTAAAGGACAGTTACAGCAATGTCATGGAGCACCACCAGTAACAGTTCTTCATTCTCATGAGTTCTGTTGCAATGTAAACAAATGTTTAGAGCAGCACTTACCTGAAATCTTGCAAATTTATGTCTAATATGATGGAAAGTTGGTGTTTTTTTTGGATCATTGTGTTCTTTGGGAATTAAGAAACCTGGTAGTTCTCTTAATTTGGAGAAATAAAGGGAACAAAATACCCCACATGAAGTATCTTCTGTTCCATATACATGGAACAGAAAAATGAAAAAGGTGAGGGAATAATTCACCTTGACACCTAAAAGGGCGTCTGGATGACTGAAGGCCCTTAAATTGATAGAATTTATGAGGTGAGCCATTTTTGCCTGGGGAGAGTTCTTAACTACAAGTTCAATTTCTCATTAGAGATAGTGCTGTTTGGGGGACGTCTGGTTGGCTCAGTCGGTTTAAGGGTCTGACTCTTGATTCCAGCTCAGATCTCGATGGCAGATTGAACACTGCCTCAGGCTCTGAGCTTGGCAGGGAGTCTGCTTGAAATTCTTTCCCTCTGCCCCTCCCCTATTGACCCGTGTGTGCGCGCGCATGCGCGCGTGCTCTCGCTCTCGAATAAATAAATAAATCTTTAAAAAAGAAAGAAAGAATGTTCTTCAGATTTACTAATTTTTCTTCAGGGAGCTTTGGTGTTTTATGACATTCTTTGTCCATTTCCTCTAAGTCCCTGAATTTATTGTCACAAAGTTGTTCATTATAGTCCCTTTCATGCCTGTTGTATTTGTAATGATGTCCTCACTCTATTTATACTGAGCATTTGTGTTTTATCTTTTTTTCTTGAAAAATAGTTTATCGATTATTTTTATTTTTAATGCACCAACTTTTGATTTAACTAATTTTCCATATTACTATTCTATTCTCTTTTTCAAGGTCTTATTTTTATTTATCCTTTATGCTTAATTTAGGTTTCATTTGCTCTTCTTGTTCTAATTTCTTCATGTGTATACTGAGATCATTGATTTGAGATCTTTTTCTTTTTTCTATGCGTGTGATGCAAATATTTTCCTCTATGCACCAATTTAGTTCCAGTCCACACAGTACGTTTGTATTTCATTTTCGTTCACTTCCCAATATTTTCTAATTTCCTTTCTGATTTCTTCCCTGACCCCTATGTTATCTAGAAGTGTATTATTTCATTTCTAAATATTTGAGGATATCCCAAATACTTTTCTCTTACTGATTTCTATTTGTAATTTTGTTGGATTGAGAAGACTTACTTTGTATTATTTCACTCCCCTTAACTTCATGGAGACTTACTTTATGGCCCAGAATAAGGTATTACGTTGGAATATATCCCCTGAGTACTAGAAAAATAATGTGTGCTCTGGGGTGATACAAATGTCAGACCAGTTATCAGACAAACACACCAGAAGAACCCTCTGCACATCAGAAGATCTCTCCTAATGCACAGCTGCGTCCTCTTTAGTCCCTCAGCAAATCCTAGGTTCTGAGCTCAGCTTCTCTCAAATCCCAATCATGTCTCTTTAATTCAGTAAGAATGCCAGGCTCTATTTTTGTCCCCTTTCAGCGCTGCAGCCTCACTCAGGCTGTAAACTGGGACATATGCACAGATTCTTCATTGGTATCTTTTCTCTCAGGAATGACTGCCACGTGCTACCTTTTGTCTAATGCCTGAAAACCTGTTAATTCACGTAGTTTGCCTGATATTCTAGCTCCTCTTTCATCATGGCTGGAAGTCAAAGTTCCAGGAGTTCCAAGAAAACTGTTTTATTCTACTTGGACACTTTTTAAACCAAATATTCTATGAAAATGACATGCTATTAAACAGAAAACAATGGCACTGATGACACTCAAGTTAGAATAGCCTGGAGTTCACCCTCTACTCTTAACCCTCCCCCTTCATTCTCCTTCACTCCAAAAGCTGAAACATGGCAGCTTCTGAAACGACACTTCAGAACTTTATAGCTCTGCAGAACTCAGTCTTCAAACCACCACCATGAAGGGTATTAACTTTCAAACCAGGCAGACCTGGATTTGATTCCAAGCTTGCTTCCTTGGAGACCTCAAGCAAATTCCTCAATTTCCTGATCAACAAAATGGGTGTTAACAACACCTTCCTCACAGGATTACTATAAAAACTACTCAGGTAACTGTTAAAAACCACCAGGTACAGTGCCCCAAAATGAACTGATTCATAAATTATCACTCTGTCTGTAGCTGTTGTCATAGTCACTGCTGACTGTCATAAGAGAGATACAGCATTCTATGTATTGCAAAGAACAAAACCAAGATTAATTCCAAGATGCCAGGATTTTCCAACAGCATTTTCCACCAATGAAACTGGCAAGTGACATTAATAAATTCTTTGCTTTCAGAAGTGTTTATGGTATTGGACTCTGTCAGGCATATTTTAAAGAAAATCTCTCTCTTCTGTGTACTAATTTCTTGCTTTAAATTTTTGAGAATCCTAATACAAGACAGCAACTAGAAGGAGTAAGAAAAGATAGGTTATATCAAAAATCAGTAATTTCTGGGAGCCTGGGTGGCTCAGTCAGTTCAGCTTCTGACTCCTGATTTCAGCTCAGGTCATGATCTCAGGGTCATGAAATCAAGCCCTGCATCAGGCTCTGCAATGAGTGGGGAGCCTGCTCAAGTTCCTTTCTCTTCCTCCCCCTTCACCCCTCCCCCATCAAAATTATTTTTCTGCCTCTCAAAAAAATTAGTAATTTCTATTATGTAAAAATCTATTCTTATATCCTCTACATGTCAATTTCCACCCTATACCTAGGATCAAAGAATTAAAATGTGAATGTTATACATCTCTGATAAATAAAACTAAAGCAACAAAATATTTTCACCACATACACAAATACACATGCTCACATATGCACACACACACACAGGTGTGACTCTGCATTTCACCTCCTAGCCTGATATGGGTGATTTACTCAATATCCAAGAGCTTCAGCATCTTATCTATAAAATTGAGTGAGAGCATGTATCTTAGTGGGTTTCTATGAAAATTAGCCATCGGTACGGCAGCATGAGTATGAGTGTGAGTACAGTGTATGGCAGTGCTCAATAAATATAGCTATTTGTATACTGGGCCTCAAGTCTTTCTTTTTAAAAATTGATGCAAATAGCATTCTATTCACTGATCTTTATCGATCTGAAAAAGAAAAAGGTGGAGGCGTTACCTACTTCCTGCCCTCGTAGGTATGACTAGTGGAAGAGTCCAGTACCTCTATTTCTTGCAGGCATATCTCTTGTATGCCACTGCCAGGGCATGGAAAGCTACACACACCTATGCATTCATTTGAGCAGGTCACTTATTTTCTAAAAATGTGCAGACATACCATAATCAAAAGATTTTGTAAATGCAGTTTATAAACTACAGTACCTGAAAGACTTGTTATTATCACAGTTATAACCATTTGTAGTATTATGGAGGTCCTCCATCATCTTCCCTTGCATCTACATTGTGTTTTTTTAAGTCTCCAAGATTAATTTATTGGAATCCATTTCAGAATTACAGGAATGGGAGGGACTATAAGCACTGAACAGAACTGAATGCGCATCTTCTAGAGGAGTGGGTAATGGAAAGAAATGAGAGAAGGATTAAGTAGCCAGTTGATTATACAGTTCCAATATAGAGTCTGATGTATTCTCTTACAAGTCTATGGTGAGTTATTAATAGGTTCAGAACACGTAAGACCATGTGACCAAGCACCCAAAAATTGGACACTGTGCACTTGCGGACACTCCACAGCCAAGGCAAGAGGAGCCAAGTTATTAGAACACTTACTAAAATACTACAACTGAGCTAACCATAGGCAAATGCTTTGGAGCTCTCTTAAACCATATTAATGTGCAGTGCTGGGCTGTCCCCAGGGATGCTTTAGTATGTTATTCCAAAAGCATTTCAGGGGCGCCTGGGTGGCACAGAGGTTAAGCGTCTGCCTTCGGCTCAGGGCGTGATCCCAGCGTTCTGGGATCAAGCCCCACGTCAGGCTCTTCCACTGTGAGCCTGCTTCTTCCTCTCCCGCTCCCCCTGTTTGTGTTCCCTCTCTCGCTGGCTGTCTCTATCGCTGTCGAATAAATAAATAAAATCTTTAAAAAAAAAAAACAAACAACAAAAACAAAAACAAAAAAAAAAACAAAACAAAAGCATTTCAAATAGAAATAAGGGGTTTCCACATTCTTAAGCTTAGAACACATTCTAAATATGCACCAGTGGATTTGCTTCTCCTCTTTCATCTTTCCAACTGCTGACCCCCTTCATGACTCTACCTCCCTCCAAGGAAGGTTGTGTCAATTCACATAGATTATGTAAACTCTTGGGGCCTGACAAGGAGAAAGAACTATAGAAACTGAAAAGGCAAAATAAACCATCATGGGAATCAAATTAGTAGTCAAACATATTTCTTTAATTTACTATTCTACCAACTTAAATTTGGATCCAAATTTCAAGTGGTATTTGTAAATATGTCTTGTCTATTTTCCCCTGATCACTCCAAAGCATCTATCCTGGCAGAATTCTTGAGCCATCATTTTATTTCTTTTTTTTTTTATTAAGATTTTATTTATTTATTTGATGGAGAGAGAGACAGCCAGCGAGAGAGGGAACACACAGGCAGAGGGAGTGAGAGAGGAAGAAGCAGGCTCCCAGCAGAGGAGCCTGATGTGGGGCTCAATCCCAGGACTCTGGGATCACGCCCTGAGCTGAAGGCAGACGCTTAACGACTGAGCCACCGAGGTGCCCCCATCATTTTATTTCTTAAAGCTGAAATTCAAGATTTACAGGGATAAAAATCTGATTTAATCCTGACCTACAGTCAACTTAAGCAAAAGAAATTTAAGTATGTTAAAAAAAAAACAACAAAACTATAAAGATTTCCTGTGTATATTGCCCTTCATTATCATTCAAAACATTTGGATATCATTACTTTTTATTTCATGAGCCAGGTTTTTCCAGAGCAACAGTTGCAACTGGGCATTCATAAATGTTTGCTTTCTAAAATGACACCAAGTCCACATTTGCTTTCATATTAAATTTCATCAATTCTGTGATGCTGTCAGTTTTATAACACACTCCTATGTAAGAGCTGCTAAAATGTGAACAATGATCTACTGAAATTAACTAAATACAATATCTCTATCTTTTATGAAGCCTCTTTATATCATTTTTAAATTAATGACAAATACATTAACTATCTAAGGGCCTTCGTTTTCCTAACATTTCCTCAATCATGATTCCTATAGCTGGAAGACATCTGTCTACACTCATATTACCAGAGAAATCATATTACTTTGGTTTTTAATAAAAGGCTGTATACTGGAAATCTTGGCTCCATTTCAATAAACAGAATTATTTGGATATAAATTTACATTTAGGGATTAAGTGTGAATGTTTGTGACTAAAATCTACTGATGCAGTAGATTTGGATTTTCTGTTTGTTTGGACTTACTTGTTTATTTTTATTTGAACCTTGACCCTAACAACTTTGGTTTTTTTCACAGCAATGGGATATATGAAGCGGCACTGGAGTATGATAGCTAGATTCACATCCTAATTGTGCAAAGACACTAAATGTAAAACTTCCTATTTGTATATCTTATTTGTATAACTCCAAATGAGTGGCTTTCCTTGTTCTCATAAATCCTTATGAATTTTAAATCTTATACCTTATAATATGGGCTATCAGTAGCTAATTCTGTTCCTTATCAATCAACACAGTGTTCAAAACTGTCCCCTAATGACTGCTCTAGTAACAATAATTTCCAGGTAACAAAAGTTTTTATGTTGTTTCAGATGGAATTGCTCCCAAAATTGATCTGTAAACACAATTTCTATCAAAATCCAGAAGACCCTATGTCGATATTAACAATCTGATCCTAAAGTTTTGATGGAAGTGCAAAGGATAGGGAATAGCCAAAACATTTTTTGAAAAGAAATCAAACTTGAAGTTCCCAAATTCAAAACATATTACAAAGCTACATAAATCATGACCTTATAGTATCGACATAAGGATAAACACATATATTTATATAAAGAAGAGTGTTAATAATTCAAAAGTAAACTTGTATTTATGGTTGACTTTCGACAAAAGTCCTACGGCATTTCATGAGGAAAGAATGAACTTCCCAGCAAACAGTGTTGAGAAAAAATTAGATATTTACATGCAAAGAGATTAATTTGGACCCTGACTTCACGCCATACACAAAAACTAACTCAGAATAAATCATGGACCTAAATACGAAAACTGAAAGTATGGAAGAAGACCTATGCAAACGATGGGAGAAAGTCTATGCAACTTTAAGTTAGACACAGAATTATTAAATACAACACCTAAAGTACATTTGACAAAGAAAAAAATGAGAAACTGGAATTTTTTCAAAATTTATAAAAGTTAGCTTTAGAAGACACCATTAAGAAACTGAATAGAAAAGCACAGACTGAAAGAAAACAGTAGCAAATCTTATGTCTGACAAAACATTTACACCCAAGTATATAAAGAACCCGTAAAACCAAATAGTCAAAAGACAAAAAAAAACTAACTTAAAATAGATAAAGTTCTGATTAGACATTTCGTATGAGTAGCTATGAGACAGCACATGACAAGATGCTCCATACGGTCATCAGAGAAATGCAAACTAAAAGCACAAGGAGATACCACTGCATAGCCATAGATTAGTTATGATCAAAATGAGACAATAACAGGTGTTGTTGAGGAAGTGGAAAAACTGGAATGCTGATACTTTGCTGGTAGGAATATAAAATGGTGCAGTACTTTGTAAAAGAATTTGCCAGTTTTCCAAAATATATTTACCAAATGATCTAGCAATTCTGCTCCTAAACATCTACCCCCTGGGAATGAAAATATATACCTACACAATGACTGTTCTTATGACCATTATTCACAATTGAAAAAGTGGAAACAACCCAAATGTCCACAACTTACAAAGAGATAAGCAAAATGTGGTGTTATATAAACAGTGGCTAATTGGGGCACCTGGGTGGCTCAGTCGGTTAAGCTTTAGACTTGATTTCCACTCACGTCATAATCTCAGGGTCCTGGGATTGAGCCCTATGTTGGACTTCATGCTCAGCATGGAGTCTGCTTGTCTCTCTCCCTCCCCCTGCTTACGCTCTCTCTCTCTCTCTAAGATTCTACATAGAATGTTTTTTAAAAAAATTTTTTTAACACAATGGTTTTTACCCAGCAAGAAGACAAATGAACTACTAACATATGCTACCACACGCTACCACACAGAAGAACCTCAAAAACATTACACTAAGTTTAAGAAGCCTTAAACACAAGAGACCAAACTTTATATGATTTCACTTATATGAAATATAAAGGAAAATGTATTCAAACAGAAAGTAAATTAGTGGTTTCCTAGAACTGGGGGTAGAAACAGAGTGACTGCAAATGGATGAGTGACCACTTGGGGTTGATGGAAATGTTCTAAAACTGGATAGCAGTGATGTTGGCACAATTCTGTAAATGTACTAAAAGTCACTGTATTGTACATGTGGGTGAATTTTAGGGCAGATAAATCATACCAGAGAAAAAGATAGTAGAAAAAAAATTCACAATATCCTTTATGTCACATTTTAAATAATGATTTACCCTGGAAAAATCAGCTTGGCATATTCATGAATCTATCTTACTAATGAGAAATAATTAGATTCTACTTAGAAAAATTTTTGCAGGGGTGCCTGGGTGGCACAGCGGTTAAGCGTCTGCCTTCGGCTCAGGGCGTGATCCCGGCGTTATGGGATCGAGCCCCACATCAGGCTCCTCCGCTATGAGCCTGCTTCTTCCTCTCCCACTCCCCCTGCTTGTGTTCCCTCTCTCGCTGGCTGTCTCTATCTCTGTTGAATAAATAAATAAAATCTTTAAAAAAAAAAGAAAAGAAAAGAAAAATTTTTGCATAGAAACATTCAATCTAAAATACAGATTCAATACTTTTTAAAACATCACTAATTAAAAACACCTATTGTGAACTGACAAAATTCTAACTGGAGATCTACAGAGACAAAGGAATTATCCGTGTTAGTAGACAAAACAGAGGATGCCAGATTAAGTTTATTAAAAGACAGATATGTCCACAATGAATCACTCAAACATTATACTTCATTAGTTATATTTATACATAATTATTACTTCCATGATAAAGGACTCAAACTTTCTATTTTGTTGTAATAAAATTCTGAAATGCTATGTATTCTATCTGCAAGCACACAACCAGAGTCAGAAAACAACACAAAGACTCTATGCTAATTATATATAAGTTCCTCGGTCAATAACTGAACCGCCCATCTATGAACTGGGTACACTAAAATATTTGCTGGTAATATAACAATTTTATAATGAAAATGTACCTATCACATTTTACTTACACACATTGGGATCTAAGTAATAATGGAGATACATCATTTGCACCTATCAGATTAGTTGATATAATTACCTGCCTGGCCATTCCTCTTTGCAGGTTGATGTGTTTTGACTCTTAATTCTAATGAGTTTTATACGACTCATGACATCCAAATTCATAGAATGTAAATGCATAGATGAGACTTGTTATTTAATTTCTTGTTAGTTATTTCTGCCATTTGAGATAGCTTACCATTTAATTCTTACACATCTCCAAGGTCCTCTTAACCTGATCACACTGTCCTGCCATTCCAGGGTAGATAATTTCTTGCAAAGAGCTAATAATTCTCTCAGTGATTTTCTAATGCTCCTCAATAATGTGCCTCAGTCTTCATTTATCCACATCTAAACTATTTGGCACCATACACCCCTTTCGATCTGAAGGTACGTTCAGTTTCTTCCTTTGTTGCTGATCAACTTTATTTCATTGCAATAACTATTGTGAAACAGATGGAACAAGTCTTCTCCTATTACATTACCCATAAACCTGTTGATGACACTTTGAAATAATTTAGCTTTGTTGACTTCCAAATTCTAGAATGGGAAGCAAGTTTCAATTTCTATATACTTTTTCACCTAAAGGGTAGAAAAACATTAGTACTAGCTTAAAGGTCCCTTTATATCACCTCCCAACTAACTAGTTCACATCTATAACTTGTTGAATAATGATTTGAAATCCATAAAATCCTTTCCAGCTCAATGAGATCTGAGTGGGTTCCTAGGAGGATGTTAAAGGCAAGGACAAAAGGTATCCAAGTTCACTGTAGGAGCTAAAAAGGTGCATTAAAATCCATTCAAGACACCTAGGATGTAAAGTTTGGTGGATGTAACTCTAGTGGTTAAAGATGGTGAATGCTGGAGTTTTCAAAGTCACTCAAAATTTAAATTCTAGTTAGAGAACATATAACGTAATATTGGCTTCACTAGCAGAATTTAGCGATTCAGCACTTACATACGACATCCAGTGCTCATCTTAATAAGTGCTCTCAATACCCATCACCCATTTAGCCCGTCCGTTCAACCCCCTTCCTCCAACAACCCTCAGTTTGTTCTCTACTGTTAAGAGTCTCTTAGGGTTTGCTTCCCTGTCTCTTTTTCCCCTTTCCCATATGTTCATCTGGTTTGTTTCGTAAATTCCCAGTGGCTACCCTCAAATTTTAGCTTGCACAAGAATTACTTTGGATTCTTTTTAAATGCATTTCTTGGATCCGAGGCCTAGTCTGGGATTCTGACTTAAATGGAGAATTCCCAACTCCCTCAACCTCACCCCTACCTCCATGATTTTGATAAAGCTGTCTGCACACCAGACTTTAGGAAAAAAAGCACTGAGAAGCATAAGCAAAGAGCCAGTGATGTGGGTTCACTGCAGAAAGTGGTCATATATTTTAGATGAAGCCTGGCAGAAATAAAAGGACCAAAAAAAAAAAAAAGAAAGAAAGAAAGAAAGAAAGAAAAAAAATCTGGGGCAAAACATCTTTATGTGCTTGTGAAGAAAAAAGCCCAAATGTTTAGATCTTATTTTTTTAAAATGGAAAACAACAGGAAAGCAGATGTTAAATAATGCCAAAATTTGCCTGGGCTCATCAGCTCTATTTCCTAATCATCTGAGTTAAAGCCTAACCAGTTAATAATTTACTGCAGATATATGCACACTAATTATGAAATGAAATCAAGTTTCTCTCATTGGAAAAGTCAAGTACTAAACTCTCTAACCCCCAAGGGCCTTCTCAACACCATCACGCAATAATTCTGTACAAATATCTGGGTAGCATTAAAATGGCTTAGTTCCCATTTTCTCACTTCTCTCAGTCTAGGGCTTGGCATAAGAATAAAGATGAGATGGAGACAAGATGATGTGCTCACTATGGCTGCACCCTAAATGCACTTTGAAGCAAGTTATGGTCCTCGCTTAGTCAAGGGAATCCTAAAATTTCCTTTCAGGAAACCCCCCAAATCATAATCCAAGAGGGACTACTGGTTGTCCCACAGCCTCAAAATATGTCAAGATTACTTTCCTAGGGTAAGACACTTCCCATCTATTAGGAACCTGGAACTCCTCTGATTATTCTTTACTTTGTACATAGAAAGCCATAAAACCATCTGGGATAAAAATGTAACTGCAATTAAGCGGAAACATTCAATTGTGCGTAAGCTCAATAAAAATGTGCTGTTTTAGTGCTGCATAAAAAATACTTTCAGGCTCCTGTAAAGAATTTCCTGAATTTGAAAAGTACACCATACACTGATTCAGCTAATAAACTTCAAATAAATACAAAATATTAATAATAATTAAATACTTAATAAGCAAATATTAAACAAAATTTCTTCTCATGAAATTGGTCCATGACTGTATTCTCTTGATATTAAGATATCGATTAATATATGATTAAAGAATTTAGTGACTTATAATGTACAATGTCACTTAATTCATCAGCATGATGATTCTTACAAGACTAGTTTTTTTATTAGAATTCACAGTATGATTGCATTAAATAAGACTGGAGTATCTGCACACTCTACATACAGAAACCACTCATGTGTCACCATTGGCGGAACCATGATCATACACGCCATCTTGAATCTTAAAACAGAAAACCACAGAATGCCTTAAAGAGATGCGCTCTTCAAGGTGATAAAGAGATACTGAACACTTACTAAATCAGAGATCTGTGATGGACACAGGGAGGACAAGAAGTTGAAGCAAAGGAACAGTGTAAATACACTTGAAGATTATAAATGCATCGAAGCAAGGAATTACTTCTTTTATGTTTTTGTCCTCTGGGCATTCAGCACAATATATCTATATAAATAGCCTGCTAAGGATGATTACTTACAATGTTCTGCCCTTGAAAACAACATTGCAATGAAGAGGCTCATGTGTAAATCTTTTGCACATATAGGAATATTCCTGAAAAGAAGGGTGTTTAAAATTTAAGAACATACAATACAAAAGCCTCAACTAATTTGCTCTCCTTCTACGTGTAAGATTAAGTGTTCCTCAAGCATGTCCCATGGATATTATCAATTTGCATAATTTGTGCCAACCTAATGAACCAGAAATGACGTTTGAGGAAATCCGCTTTTATTAGCTTACCAATAAATTTGAAAATAATTGTGTTCATTTGATACTTACATTTCCTTTTAAGCGTAGACACTAAAAAGTGACTATCAATGGATGGTTAAGTTTACAGATGACTTATTTTATATATTTTCCAAACTTTCTATACTCACCATGTATTATTTTGTTATTCACACTTACCTTTTTAAAATACTAATACAGAAAGAGCTCTGAATAGAAATGAAAAAGACCAAAAATCTAATAGAAAACGAGTACAAGATATGAACAGTACATTTATAGGAAACGAAGCAAGAATAAAAGTATGAAAAGATGCTCAACCTCACAAAAAAATACCCCAAAAAAGTCAATTAAAACTACAGTGAGGTAATAGTCTCTTTCGCCTCTTAGATTTCACAAACACCGATGTCTTTACCACCATCCATATTGGTAAAAGCATAGAGGAAAGACGTACTCTCATACTCTGCCGGCCCGAAGAGTACAGAGTGGTACCACCTCTGTGGGGTACAATCAGGCACCATCCCCCCCAAATTACCAATACAACATGCCCTTTGACAAAGATTTACATTACATAGGCAAAAATCACATATCTACAGAGTCCTATTTATTGAGCACTGTTCATAATAGGAAAATACTAGAATTGATCAAATGTACATCAACGCCGAACTGATTAAGTAGATCATGGAACATACTTGCAATCAGATAAAAGGGAACTATCCAAAAAAGAAAGAGGAATCTCTCTGTGCACTCATATGTGGTAATCTCACATGTGCATGCACGTGTGTGTGTATGTATAAATAATGTAGGCTTAAATCTATAAATTTATATATACATATTTATTTGTTTATGCATCAACTGTTTCTAGACGATACACTAGAAACTAATAACCCTAGCTACATCTAGGAAGCAATACAGCAATAACTGGATAAAAGGGGTTGGAGGAAGACTTTTCATTGCATACCTTTTTGGAGGTTCTGTTTGGTAAAGTTTGAGTCCTTATAATTTTGAAAATGATACTATTTTGCCTTTAGGCTTCCATGGTATTTTGGCTCTTAACTATAGAGAACAAACTGAGGGTTACTGGAAGAGGGGGTGGGTGGGGGAACGAGTTAAATAGGTGATGGGTAGTAAGTAGAGCACTTGTGATGACCATTGGGTATTGTATGTAAGTGATGAATCACTAAATTCTACACCGGAAACTAATATTACACTGTATGTTAACTAACTGGAATTTAAATAAAAACTTGAAAAAAAATGGATGATATTTGGGCTGAGTCCAGGATTCAAAATCACATTTCCTCAAAACTCTAAAACTATCAACTCATGATCCTCTAGCATCTATCTGACATTCATTCCATTAGAGATAATCATTCCCTTAATAAACTTGTAGAATTTTCTCTTTTTCTTTGATTTGCTAATACTCTCCCACAATGTGTCTAGGCATGGGTCTCTACTTTTACCACTGTGAGCTTGGTGATTCATCCTCCGATCTGAAGGTACTAGTCTTCCTTAATCTCTGGAAATGTGATTATGATACCAAAAAAAAAAAAAAAAAAAAAGCTGTGTTAACTTCTATCTAACCAATATTAGTTATATCAGCCAAATCCACTCGAATCACTGAATTAAATAACACTCTACACACCATCTAGAAAATATGATCGCTGAGGCATACAACATGAGTGCACACAGCTCATAGATTCCTCTCGTCTTGCTACTGGCAATTATTTCCACCAATCAGCCTGTATGTTGACTAAGAATCAGCTTTGCTTGATTGAATACACATAGTACAAAATTCTGCAATCATGTAATTTAATCAGACTAAATATTAAACAACAAAATACAAGTGCAAAAGTGTCTTTTTTTCCTTGAAAATTTTGGAAAAGCTTGAGAAGGTACGTTGTTAAAGGAAAACTACTCTGATTTTATTCGGGATGAAGCAACTGTAAAAGAGTTGAAATTTTTGAAAGTCCAGGATTCTACACATAAGTTATGTTGAGTTTGTCTTCAGTTTTTCTTCCAAATACAGAAACCTGTATTGGAAATTGGTTTGTATGCCTGCTGGGTAAGGCTCGCCTCTATGACCAGTTATCTGCCCTCACATCCAAAGCTTGGCTGATAAATATATATATTGGTGATTTAAATTAGATTCAAATGTTTAGGGTACACTGCATGCATTTTTAAAATTCTATCCTTTATAAATGGGTGGAGGTAAATAATCAGATATGTGCTCAAAGTTTACTGTACAAGGGGATTTATCATGGAGTTAATTATAAAAGTGAAAAATTGGGACAACAGGACATTAGTCAAATAAATTACGCTACACTCACACACACAAAATTCTATCCTCCCACTTATTTTGAAAAGTTAACCACTATTAGATAAATTTGAACCATCTAGATCGAGGATTCGGGGCTCAGAACTTTTTTTTCATACTGTGGACGCATTTGTCCTTTATAGTATGTGCTGGGAGAATTTCTGGGCCTGATCTTCTAGGTCAGAAATTAACCAGCCAGTTCTTTGATGGAGTTTTTAATTCTTAATGACCACTTATTTTTAGATCCATTGTTTCTCTAGTCATTTTTTTCTGGACAGTGGCTGTTGCTGTATTTTTTTTAATTTATATTTTCCATGAATATATATCCACTCTTATACTTCTGTTAAGGTATCCATTTATTCTATTAAGTTTGTTGCTTCATATATTAACTAGCCAGAGTTTGATGACTCTCCTTTATATGGTTCATTTTCTTAAAAGTGTGATATTCTTGGGTGTCAGCTCCTATCTTTTTTGTTTCCCTGCTCACCTATCTGTTGTGACTCATCGGGTTATTTGGTGAAACAGATGGGCCCTTCTGCTGGGTGCAGGGAGCCAATAGGTCATCTTTTGAAAGGGGAGACGTTTTGTCCTCTGGTGTCACCAACATGCCTGGGAAAGCTCTGCCTTTATCCTCTCTGGTCTTGCCAAGGCATGCACGTGTGGCTTCCAGTGCTGGTCATCCAAAGCGTCTGGGGCATACCTACATATGTACCTATCTCAAGCTACTGTATTTCCCTGTTTCCATTTGTCACTGGCAAGCCGGGCTAGAAGCTCCTTGACGCACACATCAAGGCGTTTTCATCTCCTTTTTGTATTGTCCGTATCTGTAAAATGCCTTGCTCAGAGGACTTGCTCAATGCATGTTCAATTGCTTAGTATTAGGGTATTTATGTGCCTACTGGATCTAATACGTGGCTCAAATGAGATTACTGTTCAATATTAGAGACTAAGAAGGGGAAACAGAAATAGCAAGAACTCTTCATACATCTCTTGCCAGATATATAAATACAATTTGTGTTTTATAAATAGGAAAAATGAGATCCAGAAAGATTAAGTACTTTGAAGAGGCAGCACCTGACCATGTACCCAAAATATCTATTCTAGCACTTTCCCTTTCACAGCACAAGTCAGACTGATATCTGGAGAATGAATTAGCCAATCTTATAAATGTTTATCACTTTGCAATAATGGGTACTTGATGATCTATTTCCTTTGACAGAGACTTTTGGGTCTTTTCAAACATGCAATAATCCAAAAGGTGTTGAGGAGTTCAGGCACCAGAAGGCAAAAGTAGCTGCTGAGAGAGGGGAGGGGAAGCTACACTTAGTTATCTACTCTTTCCTGGCAACTAACCATCAGAAAGTTTTCTCTTACTAAGAAGAAAAAAAGACTGTTGCAAACGAAAAGCAGTTGCATTTAAAAATAATTCACCCCCACAGAAAGTCATCATGCTTCCTCACATTAGAATTAGAGGATCACAGAATTCTGGAAATACAGAAGAACAAGATATGGCCCTATATAGTTAGGGCCTATACAGGACAAGAAAACATCCTATAACAAGAAAAAGCCTATAGTCCAGCAGGCAAGGCTTTTGAGGTCTGATCTCACCAGATACATTAGGATCATTTCCCCTTATTGAACCTTCTAGCCCAGTCCACAGGAGAGTCTTATTTTCATTTCTTTGATAGGTCTTCACATTTGTATCTTCATCATCAGCCCTCTACCTAACACACTCTTCAGCCTTGTTCTGCCTGGGGAGAGCCTCCTCATGCTTCAGTTAAACTCTGCTCAGCCATCCCCAACTTCCCAAGCTGGATTTACCCCAGACACAGGATTTGATTCAGCACCTCGCTGTTCCCTAGATACCTGGGTCATAACCACTTGTGTATGATGTCCTTCTCCCAATCTGTAAGTCTCTAATGCATGACGTAGGATACATTTAACATCTAATAGAATTTCAATTGTATCCTCCAGTTTTTAATTCAATCATCTGATCCTCTCACTTAAGTATTGAAAACCGAAGCCAGAGAGGTAAGGGACTTGTCAATTGTCAGAGTACAAGCCAATATCGGAGCTCAGATAACAAATTATGCTCTCTTTCCTAATCCACCCTCATAAGGGAAAAAGGGCTGGCATGGTAAAGTCTGGAGTAACAAACCCACTCTTCTTGGCTATCTGCCTAACTTTTTACTCAAAAGTCTGACTGCTATACTGTATTGCTGGCAACGTCAGATTTCCTCAATAACAAAGACTTCCCAGTTCAGAACATACACATATGTGGCTAATACGAAAAGTGAGTAAAAGTCCAACATGATAAACAGGGAGGTATGTCAAACTCCTATTCAGTCTATGAAAAACCTACTCATAATTCTAACTTTGCTCCCTTAAGTATGGAGAGAAGGCATAGCTCATTTGGAAAATGTGACCAAAAGCCCACATTTCAACACAGTGAAATGCTTTATCCCCTATTGCTTCTACAACACCAGGAACTTTCTATATGTAATTATTTAATCCCTGGCCAAAAACTAGTAGACAATGAAATCCCCACAAAATGTTTCCCCCAGTGAAGTGTTCAAACATCAGTTCCACAAAAAACATTTTTAAAAGCTTTTCGTGTATTTTTTCCACGCCAACTTTTTTCACTCATGGCTAAAAATGTCCATATTTGAATATTCATCATTAAGAGCATCTGGTAAAATATAGCCCTGTCCAGCAATTTACATCATTGGACTATGAGACCTTAGGAGGGCATAGGTAAAAATTTCCAGTTTCATTTTGTCTGGATTTTGACCATCTTTTTCCATTTCATGGCTTTGGGTGGCTTTGATTGTGTGGATATTTTCTACTCTCCATTACTATTGGATTTTTGTAGAAATGAGCAGACAAGTCCTTGTGGATTTCATCAATGGCTCATTAGAAACAGCAAAATGAAGCCACAAATCACATGAGCATTTTCAATATCTTGTGGGTTGTGCCTTAAACCAGTAATAAAGGCCACAATGAGGACAGTGTCATAACAACGTGAGGATACTTAATGCCTCTGAACTGTACATCTAAAAATGCTTAAAAGGGTAAATTTTATGTTATGTATACTTTACCACAAAGTAAAAGCCAACTTACAGGAGGTAACAGTTATCCCCAAACCTGGGTCAGGGCTGAGGAGAGAAAATCCAATGATGATCTCCATTGTTCAGATAGAGCAAATGGTTTTTACTTTCCTGTTCTAACAGGCCTCTCAGCAAGGCTCCCACCCCTACTACTTTCTACCACGGAGCGGAGAGGAGAAGAGCCAACTACCACCAGGTAAAATGTAAACCTCAGAAAAGAAAAAGTTAAACCACAGAACCATGACCCTCTGCATACTGACTGGGTTCTAAGGTCATTCATCAGTCCACAGCTCCCAGTCTTTCCGTGACTCTTTCTCCACTCCAGTCCCTCCCAGAACACTGAACAGGTGTCCAGTGTGGTTGTGCATGTGTTTAAATTCTAGACAGCTGTCAGAATGTAATTCCCTAGAGAACTGACAACTTTGAAGTAGGACATGAAAAAAAAATGAGATAATAAATGCAGAACTGGGGATGGGGGCAGACCCCGAGGAGATTCTGCAGGGAGCAGATTGGTTGTCTTCCAAACTCCTAAAAGACACCACGTGCTGGGCTTATTTTGGAAAACAGAAAGAAGTAAAACCAGTGGGAAGAGTTACCAGGAGACAGTTTGATACAGTAATCAAAAGAAACGTATAACTATATAGAAGAAGGCTGTTCATCCATCCAGTTAGCCTTCAGATACACTCACTGCCCTGGAGATTTCAATCGAGGTAAACCGGATAGACTCCTGCATAGTGGAGACTAGGGTGAAGTTCAGGGCGACCCCTTTGGAAGGGGATAAGGTGCATGCAAACCAGCCTGGTGTATGTGGGGAGAAGGAAGAGTGGCGGGAAAAGTGGAGAGCAGGGGAAGGAAGGGCGCTTACCAGGCCACCTCCACAGGTGCTGAAAGAGGCCAGCGAGCCAGGGTGTCGCAGCACCGCCCCGGTGTAGAAGCAGGAGGCGTCGGGTGGCGCGGGAGGGCTCGGGGCGGCTGCTGCCCGCGTGGGGCCGGGGCCGGGACTGGGCCGCTGTTCCACCGCGAAGCGCGGCGCCAGGAAGCGGCCATCTCTCCGGAGCAGCAGGTACAGGTCCCGGGAGAAGGCCGGGATCCGCAGCAGTACCTCGTCGCCGTCCGGCTCAGCTTCCTGAGCCGGGGGAGGAGACGGGGGTGGCTGTGGGGGCGGCGGCTGCCACGAGGCCGGGGCGCCCGGGGACAGGGCGGCAGCCCCGCTGGATCCCCGCGGCAGTTCCTGCGATTCCAACTCCTCGTCCTCCTCAGCCGCCGCCGGCGGCGACGACGACCGAGGCTGGGGCCGGGGCTCGGACTGGCCCTCCGCCGGCTCCACCGGCGGCGCCGGGGCGACGGAGCGCACCTCGCGTGAGCTGCCGGCCGCCTGCGCCCGGGCGCCTCCGCCGCGCACCCAGCCTGGGTCCGCGCTGCCCCCGCTGCCGCCGGCCGCGTCCACTGGCTCCCGGCGCCAGAGTGCAGGAAACACGACTTCCCACTCCTCGCGGTCGGGGGCGAACTGCAGCCCTGCGGGCGGGGCAGACAGAGAAGTGCGGGGCTTAAAGTGCCGCGGTTCCAGTAGCCCAAGCATTCCCCGGCTCACACTCTGTTCAGACACAAGGCTCTCGTGTTAATGTGTTGGAGACCACCCGTCTAGCCCCTGAAACTCTTGCAACCCCTGAAGCCTTGCGATCAGATTACAGACCCCAGCATTTTCAAAATAAAAGTACGATTATATGGGGGGAGGGGTGAAGGAGTGGGGCAGCAAAGTTTGGCGAGAGCACTTAGTTGGTGAAGGAAAACCGGTGCAAAGACTCCAACACAGATAAATTATTTTCTTAAGTATATGTCAAAGCAAAGCATCGCCATCAATTGCTGCACTTCCCCCATTTTCCTCCAGGTGCTGTAAACGTACCTTTGCAAATATTACTGCTCTCATTAGAGGAAAGCTAATCATTCCACGATGCTTAAAATGAGGTCGAGAGAAGTGCATTTCGCTCCCGAGCATGACCCCCTGATCTGCAGCCACACGCTCCCTTTTATTGCTACCCACTGAGTCCTGCTCACCGCGCACCGGCTGCACCAGCACTGCCTACCCGTGCGTTCTCGGTTTCCGCTGGGAAAGTTGGAAAGCCAGCCGAAAGTCTCCGCAGAACTTACCTGAAACGATCCCATTCGATAAGACCCCCAGCTGGTAAAGGAGGCAGCAGCAGCAGATGTGAGTAAGGCGCATCTCGCGGCTCTTCCCGGGACCGCGCTCCCGCGGCCGCGGCTCCCTGCCCCGCGCGCGCCTCCTTGAGCGATCCACCGCGGGCGCCGCCGCCTCCCCGGAGCGCAAGGAGGCCGGGCGGCGAGTTTGCCCAGGCCCTTTGTCTGCCGGGGGTGGGAGGGGGGGTGCTGTGTGACTCCGAGAGGCTGCCCAAGCCCGGGCGGGGGTGGGGTGGGGGGAGGAGCGGGGGGCAGGCAGCGCCGCGGGCCGCAGAGCTCTGGCTCCCCGGCGAATTAGGTGATGAGCCTATTTTCTGCGTTCTGGACGTTGCGAGAGTTTCCGGAGCCCCACAGGATAGACCCAAAGTTCAGGAGCGAGCCGGCAGGCGCAAGGCGGGCAGTGCTGCCTCCGGACAGGCGGAGGACGGCCCCGCGCAGGCAGGAGCGCCGCGGTGTCCGAGCCGTGGCTCGCCGCCTGCACCCGCGCGGAACTGCCAGGGGCTGTTCCCAGTAACCTGGTGTGCCAAGCTCCGCACACGGCTCGGGTGCCCAGTGCTGCAAACTCTTACCCTGAGAGGCGCGGGAGGGAATTTGTGGCGGGATGAGGAGGAGACACGACTCGCGAGGCGGGTGTGGAGGAGAAAAGATTCAAGCAGATCTGACAAGAAAAAGGGAGCAAGGGGTGCCCACTTCGTGTGACTTTGTGGGACAAAGGTCCCAGAACACCAAACACGTGCTTACACACCCTACTGGGGTGGGGACCCAAATTCCCTCAGCTGACTCCTGATTGGCCAGGCTTGGGAGGCCGATTTGCATCCTTACTCAGCACCCACTCCCACCCCCACGCCCCAGCTGAGGTGTGTGCAGGTAGAAACGCCTTTCCAGTCCATCCCACCCCCTAGTTCTCCCCCCACCATCGTCACATCACACAAAGCAAAACTTACTGCAGGCTTGAACAGAAAGCCGCGGCCCCACTTTCCAAAGACCTTTGATTTTTTCTATCCATCTTTGTCTGTAGGAATTTACTAAGCCTGGAGATAATGTAATTCGTCATGGAGTGTGCTTCAAAGGTTCCCAGAACAGTAGACACCCTGACATTTCAGAACCCCTTATACAACCTTATCTTTCAGGCTTCCCATTCATCACTGCTATCAATTTCCGCCCCCCTCCCCTTCTCTGATCTCATGCACACGCTCTCTCTCCCTCATAACAAGGGTGAGATTAAAGGGACTCACATTAAATATTGTATGCTAAAGATCTCAGATAAGGTGAGATTATTTTGTCCTTTTTACTTTTTTGCACATTAAAAATATATCTTTGCTCTTTCTGCCTTTTGGGGGGAAATTCAACCTTCAATATTCTTGCTTCCTTTGTTACAGATCCTGATGGTACCCACTCCCTTTTGCACACCTCTCCCTCGGCCACACCAAACCTTTCACATCAGACTCAAGGGGGTTTGATCTAACCTTCCATACGCATCCTCTGGACTAAGCCAGTTACCTAGAAATGAGTTAATGCAAATCAGTATTTTTTAAAATTCCAGCACTCGGAGATTGGTTCCCCACATCCTTTGTTATTTTACCTTCTGTTCCTTGTGTCAGAGGTGACTACTATGCCTTTAAGGGAGGCAGACTATCTTATTTCAAAGGAAAGCCACTGTTTGAATAAGCTGGGTCCTAGAATACTTTCTTTGAGTTGTCCAGGGCTTAAAAACAAACACGAAGACACTCTAGGTGTGTTTGTCAAGAGTGCTCTGCCTTCAAACCTTGTCTTGCAAAATCTCTAAAACTGGAGCAACTAGGGTGGGTGTGGATTTCCAGACATTCAAGAAATATCTGGGTTACTTAGAAACCTACACACTCCTTTTTATGGGATTCAATTATACAGACTTAAAACTAGGCAAGAAATCAAAGGCAGTTCCTTTTTAACAAATATAGCAAGTATTAAGGCAGACGGCTAGTTTTACTGAAACATTTCCATTAGGATATACGACTTAAATAAAATGTTTCTTATGTAATTTGAACAACAATGGCAACAAAAATATAAGAGTAAAATTGGGGAAGGAATGTATATTGTCTTTATTTACTGGGACACATTTGTGATTCCTTAAAACTAGATGAGCCATATGATGAGGTTAAATATACTCAGAAGCACAGGTTGCCAATAGAAGTTCCCATCTCTGTCCTTTTTTGTCCCTACTGACGCATGAGCCCTCCCAATCCCTGATGGTGGAGGTTAATAGTGATTGTTAGAGAACGTTTTGCGTAATTCCCAGCTAACTCTGATCTTTCTCCCATCTGAAATCCTGTTAGGATTTTTATAATTATTTGGTTTTGTGTCCATCATGTACAAATCTCTTCCACTAGCCTATCATTTTTTTTGGAAAGGTCAGATTTCTTTTATATATCTTTTTTATTTTCTTCAGATTTGATTTTTAAGTAATCTCTACCCCCAACGTGGGGCTCAAACTCACAACTCCGAGATAAAGCATCTCAAGCTCCACCAACTGAGCCAGCCAGGTGCCCCACTTTTATATATCTTTAAAAAAACAAAAACCAAAGAACCAAAAAACAACACCCTGCCTAATTCAATGATTCACACTGAATAGGTGTGGAAATTCTAAGGAGATTCTCTAAGATCATTTAGAAGATGATAGATTTCCGTATGGTATTTCATTCCACTTCTACTTCCTCTGTTGGTGATCAGAATTACAGCACTCACTCTGTTGGTGATAGCTACTATCAGCATGATTTCTCTGGCTTCAGAAAGAACAAGCTTAATAAAGGACTTGTAGGAAGTTTTTGTGCTTTAACTAAAAAGACTTAGATGTGCAAATAAGAGCATCCATTAAAGTGACTTTGAGTGTGTATATATGGACGTGAAAGAAAGACCCAGCCTGATTTGGAATTGAGTAAATTGTGCATGGTGAAATCAAGGAGAAACGACAGGACTGTGACATGTGTGTGCATGACTAACCTCAGAGGGAAGAAAGGAGCAGCTGGGAAAAATATGTTGCTTAAGACAGGTCACTACATATGTCACCAGATGGTAGCTAACATCAACCGAGCACGGCTTTTGTGGGGTGGAGGTAGGTAACAAAGCATCAGGGTAAGTGGAACCAACTGTTCTTATGCACAAGGTGCTTACATGTCGCGTTTTACAAACCACGCTTCTCTACATAGAAAGTTGGCTTTGGTGCCTTCAACCCTTCCTCATTCTCTCAACTCATGGGCCCTAAGCTTCTCACAACCTAAAGCTAATCTTAAATCCTTTCCCCTCCAAAAAACCTTAAAATATTAAGAAAATACAAAGAACGCTTTCACTGAGCTGTGTGAAGAGGCTTTGGCACAGTGAGGAGAGATCCAAACAGAACCCTGAAGATGAGCTGAGTAGGGGAGACACAGTGAGGTGACTAGAATTTATGGGCCAGAGTGCCAGAGAGGAGGGAACGGCATAGAGAATATGGTAGTTTTCTAACTGCTACATAACAAACTGAGCAGTTTGAAACAGTACACATGTACCATCTCACTTTGTTTCTGAGCATCAGGAATCTAGGAGTAGCGAAGCTGGATATTTCTGACTTGGGGTCGCTCACAAGATGGCAGACACACTCATGGCCAGAACTATTGTTTCTCAAGACTTAACTGGAGATAGAGTTCTGTTTTCTGAATCACATGGCTGTTGGCAGGAAACTTGTCACACAGACCTCTCCATCTGGCTGCTCTTTGCATGTGTTCTCTCAGAACAAGTGATTCAAGAGAGAGAGTGCACCCACACTGCAAGCTTTGGTCTTACAACCCAATCTTGAAAATGGCCTACCATTATTTCTGCCATATTCTATTCATAAGAAGCAAATCACTGGGGTGCCTGGGTGGCTTGGTCAGTTAAGTGTCTGCTTCTGCGCTCCAATTGTGATCCCAGAGTGCTAGGATGGAGCCCCACGTCAGGCTCCCCGCTCAGCAAGGAGTCTGCTTCTCCCTCTGCCCCTCCCCCTCCCCCTGCTCATTCTCTCTCTTTCATACATCTGCGTGCTCTCATGCTTTCTCTCAAAATAAATGAAATCTTAAAAAAAGAAGTCACTAAGTTCAGCCCAAAATGAAATGGAGAAGTATCGAAGAATTCATGGACATATTTTAAAAGCCATCAGAGGACATCTATGCCCCCTAGCCATAAATTATTTGCATTTCTTCCCTGTGCAGAATGCACTCATTCCCTCCCAAGGCCCTCAAAAATCTTATCCTATTAAAGCATCCCCTCAAAGTCCAGAATCTCAGTATCTAAACTACGTCAGGTGTGCGTGAATGTTTTCAGCATCGTTCATTAGGTAGAGCTCCGTGAGTTCAGTCTTTCTCCCTCTACAGACTCGTGAAACTAAAGGAACAGTATTTGCCCCCCATACACCCAACATAACTGTGGTGGGACAGGCATAGACAGCAGCTCTAGCTGTTTCTGTTCTAAAGGAAGGAAAAGAGAAGGCACAGAGGAGTTGCTGGTCCAGGCACAAAGGGGCCACTGGTCTATGGCAATTCTGAAATCCAAGTGGGAAAATGTTTTAAGTTCCTTGATAATGTCTCAAGGTCTGGGAATAATTCCCCATGGTGCTGGGTCTTCCCCCTGGGAACTGGTTTCTACTCTGAGTCATCCTTCCATTTTCATGAAAGATGGCATGCATTTATAACTGATTAGTTTTCTCTATTGGCTTCCTGTCAGTAGAATTTAGGGATCCAGCAACTCCATATCATTTTATATGGTCTCTGCCCCCTTTTTGTCCAGAAATATTTCTTCACATTTGTTTTTCAAACTTTGCAAGTATTCTGTAAATTTCCATGGGTTTCACTTTCAATCCATGAGACAAAAGCCACACCTTCAAATCTCTTTAAGATAAACCCTTCCCTACCTTGAGTTTCTGAGGAGAAGCTGATTAGAACACTAAGAAGTGTTCTTAGACTTGTTAGAATTCCTAGTGTTTGGCTGAAAGGATCCAGGGGACACAACTTAAAAACTTTAGAGGACCTTCGCTGTGACACAAAAATGCTCTGAATGTCCAAGTGCAATCTCGATGAGTTCTTAACAAAGGATTTTATAGTCACACCTTTAGGCTTCATCATTATGCCATACTTTCCTGAAAGTGCCCTATTTGTTCTGATGTAATTTCTTCTTAATTTTGACATTAGTTTATAGAAAAAGAAGCTAAAAAGGTCCAAAGCCATCAGGTCCTGGCTGCTTTTTGTGAACAACCTCCTTCAGTTTCTCTCCCTCGTTGCACACTTTCTATAAGCAAAAAAACACCAGGTAGCAACTTGCAAAATTTTTGGAAATCCCCTTAGCTTGATGAACCCCTTAGGCCCATTTTCTATAGCAGACAGCAGTCTTGCTAAATTTAATGGCAATGTATTACGAACATTCTCTTTTCTTTAGTTTACAATAATATTTACCTCATTTTCCTACAATCCCTCAACTATAGCCTAACCCAAGCTCATATGGCTTAAACTAAAAGGTGTTTTAAAGTATTAAAGAAATGAGATTTGTAGTTTAAAAACTTTGGAACAAGAAATCTCTAGTTCCAGATACTTTCAGTGATTACTGAACAGTTATTTTTAAAGTAACACCAATTCTACATAATCTTTCCCAGAAAATAGAACTTTGCAACTTAATTTATGAAGCTGGCATTACCTTCACACCAAATCCAGAGAAAGCCAGTACAAAAAGTCAAAATACAGATTAATATATATCATGAATAAAGATATAAAATCAATAAAATATTAACAAATTGAATTTAGAAATATATCAACAGAATTATGTAATATGGCCAGCAAGATATATTTGAGGAATGCAAGGCTGGTTCAATATTCCAAAATCAATCAATGTAATCCACTATAACAACAGGCTACAGAAGAAAACCAGGTGACCATACCAACTGATGAAGAAAGGACTTTCAACAAAATTCAACATCTGTTTGTGATTAAAACTCTCAGCAAACTGAAATAGGAACAGAAGGGAAATTCTTCAACCGGATAAAGAATATCTGTTTTTTAAAACTACAGCTGAACATGAGAGGCTGAATACTATCCCTCTATAATTGAGACCAAGGCATGGATGTCCATGCTCACCACTCCTATTCAGCATAGTATTGGAAATCCTAACCAGTGCAATAAAACACTTAAAGAAAATAAAAGTAATGCAAATTGGAAAAGGATACATAAAGCTGTCCCTGTTTGCCAATGACATGATTGCCCACGTAGATAATTCTCAAAATAAATGCAAAACGATACCTAGAGTAATAAGCAAGGTCACAAGATACAAGGTGAACACCAAAAATCAACCATATTTTTATATATCAGCAATGATTAACTGGCAACTAAAATTAGGATTCAATATCATTTACATTAGCTCCCAATGAAATATTTAGGTGTAAGTCTAATCAAATATGTACAGCATCTGCATGCTAAAGACCGCAAAACACTAAAAATTAAAGACCTCAATAAATGTAGAGATATAGCGAGTTGGAAGAATAAGCATATAAAAGGTGACAATTCTGCCCAAATGTTCTTTTTATTTATAGCAATTCCTGTCAACATCCCAGCAGAATTATTTTGTAAATATAGACAAATTGAATTTTTTAAATATATATGGAGACCACAGAAACTGAAACAGTGAAAAAAAATATTGACAAAAGATAATAAAGTCTAAATACCACCTGAGGACTGAATACCACCTAATATTAAGGTTTAATCCACAGCTACAGTAACCAAGAGACTGTGGTATTCCATTGATCAATGGAACAGAAAAGAGCCCAGAGATATTTTCCACACAAGTACAGTCAACTGATTTTTGACAAAGATGCAGAAATAATTCAATGGAGAAAAGATGATCTTTTCAACAAATGGGGTCAGAACAACAGAACACCAAGGACAAAAGAAAAGACACTCAACTTGAATCTCATATCTTATACAAAAACTAACTCAAAATGGATCATAGATTTAAATATAAAATGTAAGACTATAAAACATGAAACATATAGAAGAAAACATGAAACAAACTTGTTGGTCTTTGTAAATTAGGGTTAAACAAAGAGTTCTTAGACATGCTCTTTGGAAAAGAACAAAGAATGCTTTTCTAGAAATAAAAATAAAATAATAATAAATTCATTAAAAAGTGATGGATTGGACTTCAATTAAAAGCTTTTTTTATTTTTCCTGAAAAAGACTGTTAAGAGAATGTAAAACTGGGCCACAGACTGGGAGAAGATATTTGAAAACCAAACATCTGACAAAGGACTTAAATTCAGAATATTTTTTAAAAACTTTGAATTCACTACTAAGAAAACAAACAATCCAATTAGAAAATGGGGAAAAAAACTCAAAAGCAAGAATATGCAGAACCAATAAGAACGTGAAAATGTATTAAATATCATTAATTGGTAAAGAAATGCAAATTAAAACCATGATTAAATATCATGAGATGCCTGTTAGAATGACTGAAATACAAAATATTGACAATTCCAAGTGCTGACAAGGATGTGGAATCAACTGGAATTCTCATACATTAAATGAACTACTGAATATGATGCTGAATGAAAATCAATCTCAAAAAGTTACATGCTCTATTATTCCATTTACATACTATTTTTGAAATGACAAAATTATAGTGATGGAGAACATATCAGTTGCTGCCAGGGATTAGATTTTGGAGGAGTGTGTATCTATATAGAAGTGGCAAAAGTAAATTTTTGCAGCTTAATCATGGTTATGGTCACACAAATCAATACACAAAAATATTTCACAGAAACTCCCCCCACCCCCCCACACACACATGCAGCTGATGAAATCTAAGTAAAATCTGTAGTTTATTTATAATATTATATTAATATCAATTTCCTTGTTTTGATACTGTGCTATGGTTATGTAAGACATTATCACTGATGAAAAGTGGATGAAATATGGATAAGAAATATTTGTATTTTCAAATTTTGTGAGTACAAAATTATTTCAAAAGAAAACCTGAAGGAAAGCTTCTTCAAGGTACTTTAGGCTTTCACTAATACTCTCAGTCTCTCTCTCTCAAATAAATAAATAAAATCTTTAAAAAAAAAAGAGAGAAAAAGAAATACCTACTTCAAGATACCAAAATATGTAAGAGCTATGTAGTGCTACACAACAAATTACTCCAAAACTTAGCATCTTAAAAAAAAGAAACACTTATTTGTTAACATAGTCTCTTAGTGTTAAGAATTCAGGGAGTGCTTATCTGGATAGTTGCAGTTTAAGATTTTTTATAAGGTTGCAACTCAGAAGGTGGCACAATCACTGATGACTTGACTAGCCAGAAGATTCTGGCTTCCCCTGAAGTAGCTATCCAAGAGGGAGCAAAAGAGTACACTCAAGTAAGAAGTCACAGTTCTTTGATAACCTAACCACGGAATTGATAACCCATCACTTCTACCACAGTCTATTGGTCAGACGTGGGTCACAAAGTTTATGTGAAGGGAAGAGAATGAAATTCTACCATTTGATGGGAGGAATATCAAAGAATCTGTGGACATATCACAAAGAGAGAACTCTGGATGTTTGCTGAGCAAACTCTGAAGTAATTGTCCATGTTCTGATTTGTGCAGGTATATGGAGAAAGTACCAACAGTCTGGTGGGGAGGGCAGGAGGCAGAAAATAAATGGAGCAATATTTCAACTGCTGCATATTCAACAAGCTAGAGTAGAAGGACCTCATAATGCAAAGGACATTTGATAGTGCTCTCAGAAAATCATATGTTAAGGAGTGGGGCTAAATTAGCCCTGTAATTAAAACTGATTTGCGCTCACTCCAACAAGGCTTAAAAGTAAGCCTCAAAATGATACATCTGATTCCGAGTAACTTAACAGGCTACTAGAACACAGTCCATTGTATATAAAGTAATAATAATAATAAGCAGTAAGGATGAGAAACTCTCATCCTGTGGCATACGATATAAATTGCAGGCATGTGAAAAGCAGAAAAATATTACCCATAACAAGGAGGAAAATGTCAGGTAGTAAAAATAGATCAGTCATGACAGAAGTAATGGAATGAGCCAACAAACCCATGAAAGCAGCTATGAAGATATGCTGTAACTTCACAAGAAGATAGAGAAAAACATGAACTTGATGAGGTGGGACATAAAAAAGACTCAGCTGTAAATTCTAGAGACGACAGCTACAATATTTCAAATGAAAAACACACCAAGTAGATTAAAAGTGGGTAAAACCTCAGAAAGAAAGATTAATGAACCTGAAGACATAACAATAGGAACTGTCCCAAGTGAAGCACAGAGAAAATGAACAACGCAAAACCAGAAAACAAGAAGAAATAAATGTCTTGAACATTGGTGAGCTGTGGAATAATAACAGATGATCCAACATATGAGGAACTGCAGTTACAGAAGGAGAGAAGATACAGAAGGAGAAGCGAAACTATTTGGAGAAATCAGACTGAAAACTGCCAAATTTGTTGAAAACTACAAATGTATACATACAAGCAGCACATACATAATGAAAATTACGCCAACACATATCTTAATCATTAAATTGCTGAAAACAAAAGATGAAGAGAAAATCTCAAAAACAGCCAGAAGAGGAATGACACATTATGTAGAGAAACAAGAATAAGGGCACCTGGGTGGCTCAGATGGTTACACATCTGCCTTTGGCTTAGGTCATGATCTCCAGGTCCTAGGATCTAGTCCCAAATCTGGGTCCCAGTTCAGCGGGGAGTCTGCTTCTCCCTCTCCCTCTGCCTCTCCCCCTGCTTGTGCTCTGTCTCTGTCTCTCTCTCTAATGAATAAATAAAATCTTTAAAAAAAAAAAAAAGAAAGAAAAGAAAAAGAAACAAGAATACAAATGACAGCAAATTTCTCAACAAAACCTATACAGAATGGAACAGGGAGGTGGGGGAATGGGAATCCTTGAGCAGATACAAATTTTGTAAACTTTTTCTCCTAGTATGTGGCTTGCCATTTTAGTCACTAAACAATGTATTTTGAAGAGCAAACACACTTATTTTCTGCAAGGTCTACTTTATTCCTTTGTCCATTATGGTTTATCCTTTTGGTTTCTTACTTAAGAAATGTTTGCATAACTCAATATCAAGTGTTTCTTTTTCCTACATTTTCTTCCAGAAGTCTTAAAAGCTTCCCTCTTACATTTACCTAAATGTAAATGCAACCCATTTTTATATAATCTTAGTAGATAAGGTGAGATAGTGTTCATATTTTCACATACAGGTATCTAACACCATTAGTGATTAGAGAAACATTAGGTATAAATTAAAACCATCAACAGATCATGCTACACACTCATTAGATTGGAGAAAATTTAAACTATTCATAATACTAAGTGTTTGCTAAGCTGTGGAATGACTGGAACTCTCATGCATTACTTATATAAAGCAAAATGGTATAGCCATGTTTGGAAAAAAGCTTGACAGCTTCATGTTTCTTTACCATACAACCCAGCAGCTCAGTCCTAGATACTTATTAAGAGAAATGGATATGCGTATATCCAAAAGACTACTGGCGTTTTCATACCAGCTTTATTCATAATTGTCCCCAAATGGAAACAACCCGCATGTCCATGAAGTGGTGAAAGGATAAACAATTTTCCTGTACCCTTGCAGGGGATTTTCACTTAGCAAATAAAGGAAACAAACTACTGATACATGTAACAATGTGGATGAATCTCAAAAGCATTACTCTAAGTGAAAGTTACGTGAAAGTCTAGAAAAGATAAAACTAAAGTGATAGATAGCATATCAGTCCCAGATGCCAGGGCTGCCTGGGGGCACAGAGGATGAAGGAGTATGAGGAAATTTCTTGGGTGACAGAAATGTTCTGTATCATGATTATACTGGTTATGCAATTGTGTTTTTCAAAACTCATTCCAACTGTACCCTTAACATTCGTGAAATTTATTGTATGTGAATTATAATTCAACAAACCTATTTAAGGAAAGACTTCAGTTGAATATGTGACATTCCCAAGGCTTCAATTTTAATTATCAAGGAGTATATGAATAGCAAATAGGGATTTTCCTCCAGAGTTCCCCAAGCAAGTAAAAACTACCACCATCCATCCACCCAGATGCTCTGACCATGAGCCCAAGAAGCCATCCTTGACCTGTCTTCTTTATCACCAACATCCCATCAGTCATTAAGTCGTGGCACTTTTTTTTCTCTTTAAATAGCCCTTTAATTCATCTACTCTCTCTAGCACTTCTAGTCTTAACCTGATGCAGCTGTCTCTCCTTGGAAACACGCCTCTAGTGTTCAACTTGTCTAGACCACTATCCAGTCTTCAGGCTGCCAACAGAGTGGCGATTTCAAATGAAAATGACACCCTTGGAATGAAATCCTTAGTGGCTTTCTATTGTTCACAGAACAAAATTCAACGTCCTTAGCATAACCTAAAAGCTTGGGTCATGTGAATCCTTTCATATCGTCAGTTCCATCCCATTCTACTCTTCTTGTTTTGATCTCTCTAGATTCTTAAAACACACTATGATTTCTCCAGCCTCAAGACAGCACTGCTGTTTCCTCTGCCTGAAACATGTCCCTTCTCATCCTGCATATTAGCTCAGGTAGCTCCAGCTTAGTCTTGACACAGAGCTCTCCTCTTCTCTTCTGCAAGCATCCTAAGTACCGGTTAGGTCTCACTGCGCTCTGCCAGAGTAGGACTTGGCTTCCTGCTCATACTCATCCCTGATCTAGCATTTATTTGTAATTGTCTGTTCAATATCGGACTTGGCCCAAATCCCTTGAGCTGCCCCATGATTCTGCTCTCTACGAAGAATCACTGTGTGCCCCTAAGGCTGTTATAAAACAAAAACATATTGACAAGTCAGTATAATACTATATGACAGACAAAATTAAAAAACATAAATATGCATAGCCTTCTCCCTCTCTTGCCTTCTAAGAGACAAGCTAAATTCCTCCTGCTCAGCACATGGGCCAAGCAGTTGGTTCATAGGATGAAAGCCGATCCTTCAAATCCATGTAGTGCAAAGAACTTTTTTATTAGAAAAAATAACATCTGGGAAGGAAAGAAGAGGTAACCAGAAAGAGAAGATCCTATGAAAACTAGTTTTGAGAGCTTCATTGAACTTTTAGATGAAGTGGAACAAAGTGTGACAGTGGCAATTTCTATGCTGTGATGAACGGGCTTTGGAAAGATGGGTAAATGAAGAACATTTGATTGCTATTCTTGTGGAGGAGCAGGAATATGGGACTTGCGTTTTATTTGGGACTGCAACACGGGGGCATGAAGTGTCTCAGGTTTATTTGGAATTTAAATAAAACTCAACACAGGAATCGGTTCTAGGGGTGCCTGGGTGGCTCAGTCCTTAAGCGTCTGCCTTCGGCTCAGGGTGTGATCCCGGGGTTCTGGGATCAAGCCCCACATCAGGCTCTTCCGCTATGAGCCTGCCTCTTCCTCTCCCACTCCCCCTGCTGTGTTCCCTCTCGCTGGCTGTCTCTCTCTCTGTCGAATACATAAATAAAATCTTTAAAAAAAAAAAAAAAAGGAATTGGTTCTACCTGGCAGGTATTTTTAGCTTTTTTTTTTTTTACTAGTAGGTGAGACCAAGATCAAAATCTCAGAATGGGAATCCTCAATCCTCAAAATAGTAAAGTGGGTTAGAATAAAGTTCTAACTTCATCGACCCCCGAGACCATACTTTAGGCTTCTACATATACCACTGAAGTGTCATGTGGCAAGTTTCTGTGCCACTGAAAGTTTGCAGAATTATTCCCAGACAAAAAGGACTCCTAGCAAAAGAAAAAAAAAAGTTTGAAAATCCTCCATTTGTCAACTAGTGATCAAAATAAAAGTAGAATTTCATATTAGTGGGCTAGCAGGGACATTTCCTTTGTTGAGGTTTTGGCTGCCCATCATTTGACCTCCCTTCACTTTGTCATGGGAATCCCCCAGTTAAGAACATGCTGGGATGGGAGGGCATTGGTTCCCACTGAATAGTCCAAAAGTCCAGGTTCTCATTCTCCTTATCCACTGGGGAGCAGGCTCATGACCTAGGTCTAGCTAACTGAATGTTCATAGCTGGCAGGACAGGAACAAGTAGCACAAAGGAAAGAAAAGCAGTTTGGAATTCCTTTCAATAGCAGTGGCCAGTAGCTATGGTGGTGGTTGTGCCAACACTTTGTTCAGGGTCCCGAGCCAGCTGCACAAGCATCCCACCCAGCTGTTCCAGAGGTGGGGCCTTGACTGTAACGAAGCTGCCCAGCTTCCTGGGGTTTCTGCCTGCTTTCGGAGCTTGGTTTTCTCGCCTTCCCACTGTGTACAACAGTGACATGATTTTATTAAACTCTTTTCTGCTAAAGCTAACCAGAATCCAATTCTGCCGCCACGAGCAAGAACTGTAACCTAAATTGTCGTCATGGAGGAGGGTGCAGTCCAAAGAACCTCAGAAAAATCTAGGGAGTTGTGCATAGTTGGGGTGGGAAGCAATGAACATTTTGTCGGTATTCATCGGTAGGGATCTGTCAGTCCATGATACACAGAGACAAAGTTTCTCTTTAAATTATTGTCTCTGGTCTACTGGAATGAAGTGTGCACTAAGAGCAGAATTTTCTGCAACCATATCCTTACTGTACGGAATTTAGGAAGTGGCAGTGGGCCGGGAGTAGGGGGCTAGGAGGGGGAAGGGTATCTGCTTCTAACAGTTCTATAGAAGGTCACTGAGCAACACAAATTCTAAAATTCTCGGCATAAAGCACTTGCTGAATTCCAGTTCTATGAGTGGACTAAAAGTGTCTAACTTCTATCCATTCTAGAACTTCCTTGGTTTGTTGGAAAGAAGAAACCCTAAGGGCAGGAGATTAGAACACAGGAGGAAATTGATCAAGTGGCGTTTGTACCCCCTGCTCCCCACTCCCCAAAGGCCTAGAAGCTGCTCCTTTCTCCAAGGCCTTGAGAAACAAACTGATGAGAGGACTCTGAAAATACATCATCTCTGAAAACACATTAGTGACTGTTTTTCAAAGCTGCAAATTCTGTTCTGGCGTGCCAGTGAGATGGTCTCTCTGACCCTAATAGGGCAACTCGGACCTTGGGTGACAGAGTGGCACCTAATGTCAGGGACAAGGCTCTGGTTACTAGCAATATAATCTAAACGCCCTGACCCACAGGGATTCTGGTGATTTCTAATTTATTATAGGATTATTAGAAGTGAAAGGGGTGGGCTGCTTGCTAAATCCTGTTTGATCTGTGTTTAAAAACAAAATAGAACAAACAAAAATATCCACTGTGTCTAACAAACCAATATAACCGAGGATCATGGTCTTCTTACCAAATTCCTACACCTGGCTCAGTACATAGCCCCAATCCTTTGAATGAAGGGAAGCCTGGACACTCCTGAGAAAACCAATGCTAACATTGTCTATAAGATGAGCTTCCATTTTGCCTGCCAGAAAAGAACCTGTAACTAGTTACTCAAATCACTTTGCTTAGAATAGAATATGCCCACATCTTTTGAGTCTTATTGTTGGACACTAATTCTAACAAAACTCTAACCCCTGGGGGCGCCTGGGTGGCTCAGTCCTTTAAGCGTCTGTCTTCAGCTCATGGCATGCTCTCGGGGTCCTGGGATGGAGCCCTGTGACGGGCTCTCTGCTCAGTGGGGAGGCTGCTTCTCCTCCTGCACCCCCCCCCGGCTCATGTGCTCTCTCTCAAATAAATAAAATCTTTAAAAAAATAAAGCAAACAAACAAAAAACCCACTAATAACTGATGACCCAACATCCACTGCAAATTACTTGATAGTATTTGGGCTTCTGAAAGTCACAAATGAATTTCAATCGGAGTCTGCTTACAATAGGCCCAGTGAAATCCTGAATTCACACTGTTAGGCTACAGCAACTCTCAAATATATTTTATATAAATAAATAAATGCATATATATATATATGTTTATATATGTTTATATATATATAACATATTTATATACATATACATACATATTTATATACATATACATATAAAATCATGCTACAGTGTAGCATAACAAATATACTTCCCAATATATAATGGCCAAAACACAACAGAAATATTTCTCACTTTTGTAAAAATCTGGGCTGGGCTTCCTTATAAAGGACCCAGGGTCCTTCTCTCCTGGGGCTCATTCATGTCCCGTACCCTTGCTTCCTGTACCCCACCTACAAAGGGGAGGGCACATGAAGAGGCAGACATGTTTCCAAAACAACTCAGAAGGTACACATCATGCGTGTTTACATTTTTTGGGCAAAATCTGATTATAGGATCCTCTCTGCATGCAGGGGAGGGTAGGCAATATTGCAGCCTAGCAATCTCTGTCACATGCTGTGTTTTATTCGCCACTTGCTGAATATGTACTAGGAATAGAAATACTGAGAACTGGCAGATTTCCCACATTAGTTTCCTATCACACAGGGTAAGGGCTACTGTGATAAGACACCAAATGGAAACCCCTGGAACCGTCCTCCAAATCAAAATTATAAATCAAAGTAATCCTGAATTACTGTCCAACAATAGGGATTAGTGCCTCTATCAAAGTCTTAGAAGATGCAAAGGTGGTGACTTATTTTTCTGTATTGCTATTTAACTCACAGATAGGCCCTGGAAAATAAATGATCTTTGCATATTTAATTAATTTTAGCTGCAATTCCAGATGTGGACTTTTTACTTAAGCAAATAAATATAGCCTCTAATAATTAATAAGCAGCTACTGATTTGGTCATATTTTTTCTTTATCCATATTAATGTAAAGCAATGGAAACAATTTGTTTTTATCTGAAAGAGATCAAAGTACAAATTCCTCCTGGATTATGTCTACCCTCTAATGTTTTCTGTAATTTGGTCCTCAGGGACATTAAATTTTCTATTCCTCCAAGCGACATAATGTTTTTCCTTAAATTAGTAATGATGCTGATAGAACACAGAGAGCATGACGTAGCCAGTCTGGACAGAAACCACATATATTAAAGGGTAGGAGGTTAAGGGCCTACCACTTCCATTAAGTTCCTGAAAGTCCAGCAATTTGGGGCATGTCAGGATCTCCCCTTCGAAGTAAACAATTATTTTGCTCTACCTTGTACCCCACTGGTAAGAAAAATACTTCGTGGGTTCTTTGGATTTTGGAGAAAACATACACCTCAGTTCTTTGGATTTTGGAGAAAACATACACACACATCATTTGAATTTGCCTTTCCAACCTATTTACTAGTTGATCCAAAGGATGACATAAGCTTGAATATAATTCAGAGCAATCAAAGTTTGTACAATTGGTCTTGTTATGGTGCAAATACCTCTGTCTCTCTACCCTATAAACCCAGGAAAATAAGGGGGGCATCAGGCCTGTATTATCTCACCTCGTATGGAATGGTAGCGACTCATGATTAGAAAATCAAAGTGGAAGCCCTTACAAATCTGGAACGTTGTCATGTCCTCTTCTGCAAATAACTATTACCTTTTAAAAAAAAAAAAAAAACTCTTGGCTGTGGCACCTGGGTAGCACAGTCAGTTGAGCGACCAACTCTTGGTTTTGGCTGGGGTCATGATCTCAAGGACATGAGATCAAGCCCCACGTAGGGCTTCACATTCAGCGTGGAGTCTGCTTAAGTGTCTCTGTCCATCTCCTTCTGCCCCTTCCCCAGTGTCCCTCCCCATTTCTCTCTCTCTCCCTTCCTCTCTCTTTCTCAAATAAATAAATCTTTAAGAAAACAAAAAAACTCTTGGCTTTCTACTAGGCCACGACTAAGACGGAATATCTGACTATGGAATGGCAGACGTTTCGATAAACCGAACTGCCCATCACGAATCAAGTGCTATTCTGTTCTACTGGAACATTAACACCACAAAGGAAGGGACAGGCCTCTCTTGCTCACCAATATCCCCTAGATTATGGAATATAATAGTTGTTTAGTAAATTCTTGCTGATGGGTGGAGGAAAGGGAGAAGGAAGGAAGGGAGGGAAGAAGGCAGAAAGGAATCTAGTTTAACTTGTCTAGAAACATTCCGCAAAGAGAACTTGCATACAGAGGACAACACGCAAGCTGGTGCTCACAGTCTCATTTTCGTAAACCATTCTCTCAGACGAGCATTCATCTCCCTGAAGTCCTTTCCACAAAGCTTATCTGTTGTTTCATGGGGAATTCTCAAAGAGAAGTTGGTAACTACAGAGGAACAAACTCAGCCCCGATTCATAGGTTTCTCTGCACTTGGCTGGCTCCAACCACAAGTGGACTGTGGCATGGTACAGCTGCACTCTGGAGTCATCCTGAGGGACAGCAGGCTGAATTTCAAGCAGCACATCTTTTTTCTTTTTTCTGTTTAGCCAGCTGGAAGGAGACATGTTAGAAAGTTTCTCTACTAATTAATGCACGGGGTTAATGGTTTGCCAAGGTTGTAAGAAACTAGGAAGAAATCTGTTGAAGGCAATGGTGAGAAAGAAGCCTGTGTGAGAATGATGGGTATGAACTTCTTCACCTGGAAGTTCAAGAATTTTCTAGAGTGGAAGATGTGTCCGGGGCGAATGTTCCTCAAAACTCCACTCTGTGAAAGAGGGGCTTCTGCCTGGATTTTACAGAACAGCCCTCTCTGACAACATCAGCCAGTCTTTTTTTCTCCACACACGCCTGGCTGATCAATGACCACGGAACGGAGAATCATTGGTGGCTTGTATGGAACTCTTCATCAATTCGCAGCATCGAATTCCCTCCCAAAAGTTTATCCAGCTTCTACTACTGCCGATTGTCTGATATGCCAGTGGCAAAACATCCCTACATATTTGAATAATCTTTGGCTGGGGAAGACTTTGAAACAATAGAGAAAGGGTAAAAATCATCAAGAAAAAGAAAGATATTTGAGTTCAATTATTGGACAATGTATCTATTATAAAATACATGTTATAAAGTCAAAAGTGAAGAAGACCAAGGGCTGATATCCCTAATATAAAAATAACTCCTATAAATTAATTTTAAAAGAACACAGCAGTCAGGAAGAAAAATGGGCAAAGGACAGAATAAATCCTTGAGAAAAGAGAAAACACAAATGAGAAACAATCACAGTGAGAAGTTGCTCAGCTTCACCACTAGGGTGAGTAATGCAGATTGTTACAAAAAGGTCCTGTTGTGATTTTTTTTTTTAATCCCTCCCACCACCACCAAAACAAAGTGGTAAGAGTCCATGCAGATGAAATGTGACAGGTGGGAACAGTCTTACCTTGCTTCTGAGACCCTGTGTGCTAAGCCTTCTTTGGAAATGGTACTGGTCATCTAGAGTAACATTTAAAAAGATCCAGGGATCCCACCTGAAGAAACGTTTCTTGGAGAGAGAAGCCTCGGTCCCTAAGGACGTCACACGAAGTTTATGGCTCCATTGTTCATAGTGGCATGAAATTGAATGAAAGCCTAGTCTATGTTCATTGTTAGGCAAATGACTGAACACTGCACATCTTACTAGGGAAAATTCTCAGTTACTTTTTAAAACCATTTATTTTTTTTCCTACTGATATGGAAAAGGGTATCGGCGTATTATAAAAACTTTAAAAAGTCATAATGCAATGTGCGTAACACTTTCTCTGATATACCTGGCTGTATTTATGCATATTAATATGGCAGAACGTGCAACAAACTCTTCATCTTGCATCAAAGACAGGTGAATGTGCGTTAAGTGAAATAGAGCTATAGAGAGAGAAACTTTTCATAATATTTTCTATTGTGTCATTTAATTCTCTATAACCTTAAAAATCTACGCAAGAATGTATAAAGGAAAAAAATTACAAGCACTCAATGCTTCTCTGTTTTATGTCTACTTTTACCTCATTGACTCATTAATGTTTATTGAGTGCAAGTGCAAAGAGAAAATCAGTCATTCTAGAACAACTGCCTTCTAAGAGAAGACTTTAAATATTAAATACCACAAATTGTTCAGGAAAAGCTTTTTTGTTTTGTTTTGTTTTGTTAAGATTTAACTGTTAATTATTTGGGCATGTGTTTTAAACCTATGACTGATGATGCCCTTGAGGGGTTTTTTTGTTTTTTGGTTTTTTTCCAGCTTGGGAGACATTTGTTTTAAATTTTTTACAATTTAACAAAAATACACTTGATCCATAGAAGAAACTACCCTGGCCGGAATACCTCTTACTACATTAAGGTCACATATCATATGACTATTTAAATTAGAACCAGAAACTTATGTCTTCCTGTTTCTGGAAAGCCTTTTAAATGTTATCTCAGGATAATAAACTTAAAAAAATTCAAGAAAGATTATAAACTGGTTTTGCATCTCAGAAGCATACATATATGTGCTGAGATATGATTTTTGTTCTAAAATGCTTTCTGAAAAATGGTGGTGTTCTCTTCTATGAGGGCAACAATGCATTTCTGTTCATCTAAACAGTTAATTTATATCACATTAAACTCATGATTTTCAAACATTCAATGTGTAATTCTAGACTGTATTTACATGCTTAAATAAAAGATGTATTTATGTATATATGCATAATATTCATGCATATGCATGTATTTAAGATTATTTCAAAAGCTTTTTAAAAAAATTTTAAGGAAACCTTGCTCTAGGACAAAATCCACTTGTGAAAAGGCTCAAATACAATACAGAAAAACAGTCAGATAAAACAAAGACATCCAACAGCTCTGAATAAATAGTGTGTTGTTAACAGGTTTTACTTCCTTCTTTTCTGCTTTTTTGTTATCCAACTAAAATAGTTCCCTGTTCTCTGAAAATGAGAAAAGATAATTTTTGCACTTAAAATATTTTTATTACATTACAAATATTTGTGGATTTAATTGCAAATTCTCTGTGAAAAGCTGTCATGGACTTTTAGTGATCTGTACTTAAATGATATTAAAGGATTTATTATAAATTGACATGTGCCTTGTTTAATGTCAAGTACCAATGAGAAATCTGAAAAACGTTATAGTGATGCATTTACTTTCTATACAGTGTTTAATAAGAATAAAGAGGGAGAAATGAAGAGTAAAGAGAAATTTATAGATGAACATAAGCCGCAAAGCTTCACATTAACTGGTCTAGTTTATTCAGATTTCCTTGGCTGTCTAGGTTCTACTTTAAGCCCCCAGGGCAGGGGCTGTGTCTGCTCACTGTCAGCACTCAACAAATAATAAATAGTACTATTAACAGCACCACCTGTGGGCAGAATTTGTATGATTATTGTTTTTTTAAGAGCACTATTCAGCAGAGTACTAATTGGATTGTCATTCAAGATTTTCTTGATTTTGTCATGCATGTATTGTGCTGAGGAGAAATGCTCAAATTGATCGTTCATACTTTTAAAAATATGGCTTAATGAAAAAGCAATTTAGTAAATTGTTGAGGGCTGTTTTATATCACAGGGTGTTGTCTTCCCATAGAACAATTCCATTCAATGCAATTCCCTGGGAAGTTTAGTCTAAGCTGAAACACAAAATTTTTGCTGCCTGAAAGGTTGCATGCTTGCCTAATATGCAGAAGTTTCTAGAATAAGGATTCTTAGCCTCAGATACGAACCTTTTCCCCAATCTTTACACCCAGTTCCAATCACTGAAAAGTAGTGGCAGTATGCAGAAAATAATTCAGATGTTTTGATTAAATTTAAGGAAATCACTTTAAAGGTACATTTACACAAATACACACAGACACACAGACACGCACACACTTAAACACAGTTGAGTCCGTAAAATAACTTTCTATTGGATTTGCTTGTTTTTATTTCTTTTATTACTCAAGCAATCCAAAAGAAATACAAGGAAGTTTAAAACACTGGATCAAATCAGTCTGAGTTCTTGTATTGGTAAAAGTATGAAGTAAGGATATAAAACAAGGTAAATTCATTTTCAGAGATATGAAATATGATGTATATAGAAATGTATATATCATTTTTGAATTCTCGTATTTTCATTAGCTTTGATTCTTTCCCATAGTTTCTGGCTCTGTGTTAAAATTGCTCATCTGTTCTTGCATGTTGTCTATCTTTTCTATCAGACCCTTTATTTTATTTTTTTTAAAGATGTTTTTTACTTATTTGACAGAGAGAGAGACAGCCAGCGAGAGAGGGAACACAAGCAGGGGGAGAGGGAGAGGAAGAAGCAGGCTCCCAGCGGAGGAGCCTGATGTGGGGCTTGATCTCATAACGCCGGGATCACGTCCTGAGCCGAAGGCAGACGCTTAATGACTGAGCCACCCAGGCGCCCCTATCAGAGCCTTTAACATATAATTCATAGTTACTTCAAATTCCCTGTCAGTTTCAGCCTTTGGTTATATCTGAAGCTGGTTTTGATAATTACTTTCTAACTTCAGACTGTGCTTATTCTTGACTTTTCAAATGCCTTGTAATTTTTGTCGGAAGCCAAATGTATCATTTAGTACAGTAGATTCTGAGGCACATTTATCTTATGGTTGGAGATCAGTACACTTTTCCTTCTCCTGCAAATTTGCATGAAAGTTTGTGTTAATCTAGGTAAGCATGGGGTGGGGTTTGAAGTCCGGTGTTACAATTTTACCCTCTGTGCCCCAGAGGCTTTATATTCCTTAGTGACCCCTCGTGTTTTGGTGTGGGCTAGTTCACCAGGGACTGGTTCTCAATGTCTGTGTGCAGAGAAGCCGTTTCTCACTGTTCTCCCACCTGCATCTTACTGAGTGTTACCTCAGTGGGCAAGTGGGGGAGGAAGGGCATTCTCTGATGTTCTGAGTAAGCCTCAGTCTTGGCAGCCTCAATGAATTGGTGGAGCATGGCCTTCACAATTGCCCCTGTCTCTCTTTTACCTGTCGTGCTGGGCCTAGCAAGTATTCCTACTCTGCCCCCAGATAGAGCTTTTATCTTTTTCCTCTTCTTTTCTCCTAGTTGATATGAGTTTCCAGTGAAGGAAGGTGAGAGCTGTTCTTGCTCTTTCCCCTACAAATTAAGCTTCTGCTCTACAAGAAAGACTGGGGGTGTGGAATGGGGGTGGCACAAGAGGGTCTGGTTGTGATTTCTGACATTGCCTGGTGTTCCTTTCTCCCAGCTGACAGGACTACGGAGCATTCTCAAGAGTCCCCTCCATCTTTCATTTGAACATCGCTGAGGTTCAAGGAGGAAAAGGTGCAGCCCTCTGGAGTTACACACTCTGACACTAGCCTACATTTTAGCTGAAACTTCCTACAAGGTTATATGGCATCTGATGGTGGATGCCCCAGGTAAGCAAATACCTTTTTTGCTGTAAGGTTGGTTGAATGGAATGGAATGTGAGATCACATGCCAGTGGATCCATCATTCTGTAAAACTTTAATTAGCAGTGCTAGCTGGGACCCTATGAGTAGGAAAGGCAAACCCAAATTCTTCATATTTATCTATTCTTTTGAGAACAAATTGCTAGCCTTTCCAGAACGAAAGTGGTCAAATATAGTCAATGTGGCACCAACTGACCAGTTGGTCTTCTCAAAGATTGTTGCCAAAATGGCGGACGACTGTTGGTATTTACTCTTGGCCATTTGGACCTTTTTCATTGGTTTTAAGTAGATCAGCTAGTAAGAGCAAATGCTGCTGGACACACAGCCTCCACCTTGGCCGTAAGGAATACTTTATTCATGTGCCTAATGTAGCAGCACTAGAGTGGCCAATGAGAGAGGTGAGCTCATGTCCCTGGCTGGCTTATCTTTCATTCTGGCCTCTTCTGTGAGGAATGTTTTCTTGTGAACATTAACATACGATACAATAATATTTGTACCCCATACCCACTCTCTTATTTCCTAGTACTTTTGTCTAATCTTTTCTTTTCCTTCCAGGCCTCTGTCAACCATCCAGAGCACTGATCACTACCAATTAATTAATCTTTATATATTCTAACTTCAGTCATGTTTTCTTTTAACACAGTGCAGATAACCAGATTCATAATCTGAAGATCTGTTAATTAGAAGGGTTTTCTCTATCTGCTGTCAGCCAATGTTGCAGGCCACCCCTGAGTTAGGTGGTAAATCCATCATCTATTTTGTACCTATATACTGAGTCAGTCCCCTAAAACCCTTAGGCATGATCTGAAGGATAACTGCTACCACAATGGTACTGGGGCCTTGGGGATTAGGTTACTTTCTCACGCAGCTTGCTTTCGCTCCCTGGCACTGCCCATCCCTGATCCTGGATGTTTCCCTTTCAAGTTATGATGAATTATTAATGGCTATGTCCAACTTATGAGAGTCACCAACACATGGGTCTGACAAGATCTAGCTCATGATAGGCATTTGTGGACACACGCTTATTTAATGTCCCATAGTCAGGTGCTCCAACTCTACCAATGCCCACTGAGATGCCAGTGGTTGTTTCTCAAAACAAGAGTTTCCATTGCAGATGGCATATGCACCCAAACCCCCAGACTCTTCATTGAGATTCTCCCAGTGGGACTTGCCATGGGCTCTAGACAGCCCCTTTCGCACTACTGATACGTCCAACACCACAAAGGTCTACTGGATCAAATGGCTGAAGCTTGGGCCTGCTGCAGAGGACTTTCCTTCTCCAGAAAGGAACATAGCCCTGTTGACCCTTTGATTTTGGCCCAGTGAAGCCTGTATAGGACTTCGAACCTACAGAACTCTAAGACAATAAATTGTGCTGTTATAACCCACTAATTTGCGGTCATCTGTCATGGCTTCAATAGAAAACTAATGCAACGTACAGAGAAGTCCAAAACAGGAATTAAATGTTAGTTCAACTGTTAGGACAACTGCAAGCCATGATAAGAAAAGTCAGAGTGTGAATTAGGAGACAGGGTGCTAATCCATGTTCTCTTTAAAACTACCTCTAGGGTGCCTGGGTGGCTCAGTCAATTGAGTGTCTGCCTTTAGTTCAGGTAATGATCCTGTAGTCCCAGGATCAAGTCCTGCCTCGGGCTCCCCACTCAGCGGGAAGTCTGCTTCTCCCTCTGACCCTCCCCCATCTCGTGCTCTCTCTTTCTCACTCTCTCCCAAATAAATAGATGGAATTTTTAAAAAAATTTAAAACCTCCTATAGAACATTGGGAAAACAGTTCCTGGATAGTTGGGATGGTGAAAACAATTGGGTTTATCAAACAGATTCGACCAGAGTATTTAGAGAGCTGAGGTATAAAATTTTGGAGAATGTAAATACTGATGGATTTGTATGAAATACATAAGACAAAGAGATTCTGATTAGAAGCAGTATCATTCTTAGTAATGGAACAGACAACTTAAATACAACCAGCTGTACACGGTTTTTTCCTAGTTCATACTGAAAAAAAATAAGAAGCATTAAATTCCTTTCTTTCCAAGGCTGGTTTCAAGTAGACTACTATTTTATTTCTTCTATTACACTCCATTTAGTTAATATTAAATAACAAACCGAAAGCAAAGATGTTTTATTTATGAATACCGGGCAAGCCAAATGTCATGTGGCAAATTACCTTGCTGCAACGACAGCCTCCAGTTACAGTACCAAGGAAGTTATCCCCGAGGACACGGAACGGAAGGCCCGCAGACTAAAATCAAAGGCTGAGATCATAGTTAGAAGGCACGATTAGTAACAAGGGGAAACAGAGCAAGCTAATGCATATTGCACAGTGCATAAGTGGGGGTGCAAGGACCCTACTGCCTGAATCCTGGGGTGTGCCATGTTCATATGCCCTGCTTTTCTCTCTCCTACTTCTGCTTTCCCTGCTCATGATGTGATGAGTGGTACCAGAGTTTAGCAAGAGGGCCCACAAGTAGAAGGTGTCCCGGACCAATGACACAAACTTCCTTTATTAGAGAGTTAGAGGGACAAGTGTGCTCGGTCAGAGCTGGAACTTGTCAGTTAGCCTTCCAAATGACTGTCACCAATGGGTGACCAAATTAAACACTCGTGAATATCGAGTGCTTCATATATTTCATATATATTTAGAGCATTCTCAATATTCAGTGTATCACAAATATTTTGTAGCTGGGTCCTCATGACTATTAGGTATTTTTTTTATTTGCTCATTCTTTCTCCTTTCTTTTTCTTTATTGAGGTAGAAATGATATGCAAAACTGCCCATATTTAATGCGTGTAAGTCAATGAGTTTGGACACATGGATACACCCTTAAAACCATCACCACAATCCAGGTAAGAGACATATCCGTGATCTCTTAAAGTTCTCCTGTACTTCTTTCATTGCTATTGTTATAAGAACATTTAACATGAGATCAACCCTCTTAACGAATTTTAAAATATACAATAAAGTACTGTAACTATAGGTACAGATCTCCAGAACTTATTCATCCTACATAAGTTAAACTTTATGCTCATTGAACAACAACTTCCATTCCCTCCTCCCCTCAGATCCTGGCAACTACCCTTCTATTTTCTGCTTCTATGATTTTGACTATTTTAGATACCTCATATAAAGGGAATCATGTTGTATTTGTCCTTCTGTGACCAACTTATTTCACTTAGAACAATGTCGTTCAGGCTCAGCCACGTTGTTGCAAATGGATCACAAGAGTTGGGAAGGATATGGAGAAACTGGAGCCCTTATACACTGGTGATGGGAATTTAAAGTGGTGCAGAGACTATGAAAAACAGCATAGAGGTTCCTCAAAAATTAAAAATAGAACTACCATATGATCCAGCAATTCCACTTCTGAGTATTTACCTGAAGGAAACAAAAATGCTAACTCAAAGAGATATATGCATCCCCATATTAACTACAGCATTATTTACAAGAGCCAAAATATGGACAGAGACCAATGTCCACTGACAGATGGAGAAAGAAAATCTGATATAGTCATACAGTGGAATACTGTCTACTCCTTTCTATGTTTAGGATTAATATGCTAATAAGTACTAAGTACTTATCATTAGTGAACACATCCTATGAATTCTGCCTATATCTAACAAAATCTTTGCTTACTAGCTCCTTATTTATACTTGAAATTTCTTTACCTGTCTTTTACAAACTGCAGACCTGTTCACATTTCATACTAAAATTCAATATTCTGAAAAGTAAATGTACATTATGCCAAGCCCCGGAATTTCCTTTCTTGTAAGGTGACATGACATTGTTGTAAGGGGGCCATCCCTCTGGTTAGATATGAATACATTATAATTGGTCTGTAACCAATTCCTTTCTCTTGGTAAGCTGAACTGTAGACTCAGAGGGATTTTCTTGGTAGTGGGAACAGGGAGCTAAAGCGAGGAAAAGAGACCATAAGAGGCTGAGTGAGCACAGGAGGAAACAGGATCCATGTGTAAGCACGAGCCAAGGAGACCTTCACGGGAAAGAGTGAGTGACTGGTCTGGCAGAGGGAACAGAAAGAAACCCAAGGCAAAGATACATGTAGTAAAGAGGCAGAAATGTAGGGGATAAATATTAACAAGATGGATATTGGTAACCTCCTTATTCGGAGGGGAGAGTCAGGAGGGTCCCTTTGGATTTTGAAAAACTGGCCAGTCCCCAAATTTTCTGAGGTCTAACTACTCTGACAGTGGTAATTTTCAGGATAACTAGTTTGGGAGCTTTTTCTATACTCACATGAGATAGAGCCCAGTGATTAAGATTCCTGTTGGCTAGTGTGTACATTCACTATAATGAAACGGACTTAATTTTTTCAAGATGTACCCATATAATGACCTGAATGTCTTCTCACGAAGAATTGTCTCAACTTCACTGACTATGGAGTATTACTACAATATATCAAATAATTCCCACATAAATGTTTAAAAGGCACCAAGCAATAATATTTGGTACACAGGTGTTTTTTTCCAAGGTTAATGTAAACATCAACATAAATAAAGTTACCGTTGTACTACCCTGCATTCTTCAGTGCAGCCAGCATAGCTGGTAATACCAGGAAACTGACATAAATGATGATGCTAGAGCCTGGTAAAGAATTGGTTTTGGAAAGGATATCTGCCATTTGGAAAATAAATGGCAAGTGTACCATCATTCCCTCTTCCCATTCTGTGGCTGACATTATTAATTAATCACGGTATTGTTTCTCCCCAAATCCAGATAAGTTCGTAGTTAGACATATTCACAGCATTCTGTTTCAGGTCTCATTACTAACAGATCTAAGCCAGCACTCACAATTAAAGCTCTTTGCCATCAGCGTGTTATTTCCTCCTTTGGACTTCTGCCTTCTGTGCTGGCCATTTTCTCCAAGTGATTAATGTAACCTCATTAAGTTAATGAATCTGGTACTTTAGCATTTCTTCAGGGATGAGAGAACTAAAATTATTGACTAGGTGCTACTCCATACACTGATACATTTTCTCAATTTATTAAAGGTGTTTATAGAAACTTAAGCATGATTTAGAAAATCTCAGTCTCTAAATAAGTACCAGTCCCTAGGCATTACTAAAGAAGAAAGGGAACTAAGAAAGCTTAAAAGAATATTATAGATAATAGTGTCAAAATCAAAAACTTTTAAAGACCAAACTCACCTCAAAGAAATAAAAAGATAGACACTGGGAAAAATATTTGCAACATATACAATATCCCAAAATGACTGATATCATTAGTAAACAAGAGTATTCCTATAAATAAGAAAGTCCCCTGAATGACTGTTTATGACGTGTTATTAGAAGGAGCACAAAAACGAGGCCACACTCTGAAATACTTTTTCCCCTACTTGTATACTAGAATAAGTCCATGTATGTGCAGGGTTTTTTGTTTTGTTTTGTTTTTTAGCCTTAAGAATTCCCTTTTAGGGGCGCCTGGGTGGCACAGCGGTTAAGCGTCTGCCTTCGGCTCAGGGCGTGATCCCGGCGTTCTGGGATCGAGCCCCACGTCAGGCTCCTCCACTAGGAGCCTGCTTCTTCCTCTCCCACTCCCCCTGCTTGTGTTCCCTCTCTCGCTGGCTGTCTCTATCTCTGTCGAATAAATTAAAAATCTTTGAAAAAAAAAAAGAATTCCCTTTTAAAGTGATAGTACACTTAAGAAATAAGTAATTTTAATACATGAGTTGGAATTCTTTGGAAACAAAAATGCGACAATTTTCATCTTCAGGGCTGGGTAGAAATGGGGAATATCGTAATTAGGCAAGACCTATGTAACTTTTAAGTACTCTTCAAATATTTTTGTATTGATTTGTTTATTCCAAATATCATAAGACCACATATGAGTCTAGGCAATATTAACCAGTGGCTTATACCATCAGGCAGACATGGATGACGGATGACGGAGTACGCACTGCCATGTAGTCCTGTCCACCCCCAAGCAAATGGTAACATGAATGTGGCCAAGACTCTGAATCTAATTAGAAATGTACAGGATAAATAAGGGTCAGTGGAACATAGTAAACCACACCGTGAGAAATCTGCAAAAATACACACTGTGGGAAACTGTATGTGATAAGCAACCTGTTTCTTCAGTGAAAAAAACTGGAGTGACAGAGAGTGAGAGAGAGACTCTATAGATTAAAAATAGAACAAAATAATAAAACTAAGAAAATGTAAGAGGCATATCAACCAATCACAATTCATGCACCTTAGTGGGATCCTAATCTGAAAACAAACTGTTTTTAAAAATATGACAATTCAAGAAAGTGAACACTGATGTGTCTTTTGATGAGAATGAAAGTTTTTAGGTGTGTTAATAATATCTGTGGTGACCAACTCTACTGGTTTTCCCAGGATTGAGAGGGTTTTTTTTGGGGGGGGGGCAGACTTTATTTATTTATTTGACAGAGAGAGAGAAAGAGTACAAACAGGGGGAGCAGCAGAGAGAGAGGGAGAAGAAGACTTTCCAACGAGCAGGGAGCTCAATGTGGGGCTCGGTCCCAGGACCCTGGGATCACAACCCCAGCCTAAGGTAGATGTTTAACTGACTGAGCCACCCAGGTGCCCCAGGATTGAGAGGCTTTCAGAGACTTGGAACTTGTAGTGCTAAAACCAAGAATGCCCTGCACAAATGGTGATTTCCATCAAAACTAACTGGAAGAGGAGTTGTGACGTTGGTGGGGCTAGAGATAAACTCAGTAGGCTTTTGGAGGATAACTGTTCAAGTGTAGTATATATTTGAAAATGTCCAATATTTTTAAAAAGTCACATGGACCAATATTGCTTGAATGTGGAAAGATGGAATGGATTTTACCAACACTCAGAAGCTTCATGAAAGCATTATATCTGGATTTTTTTCTTTCCTTTCTTTCCTTCCTCCTTTCTTTCTTTCCTTTTCTTCCTTCCTTCCTCTCTCTTTCCTTTCCTTCCTTCTTTTTTATGTTTTGTTTTTTTTTTTTTTTTAAGATTTTGTTTATTTCTTTGACAAAGAGAGAGACAGTCAGCGAGAGAGGGAACACAGGCAGGGGGAGTGGAAGAGGAAGAGGCAGGCTCCCAGCAGAGGAGCCCGATGTGGGGCTTGATCCCAGGATCCTGGGATCACGCCCTGAGCCGAAGGCAGATGCTTAAAGACTGAGCCACCCAGGTGCCTCTGTTTTATTAAGTAGGCTCCACTCCCAGCCCCAACATGGGGCTTGAACTCACAACCCTGAGATCAACACCTGAGCTAAGACCAAGAGTCCAACGCTTAACCAACTGGGCCACCTGGATTTTTTTCAAACAGAAAGAAAATGAGTATGAAACATACTATCATCCAAGATAATGCAATGCTAATTTTGCCAGTAAACTTGAGGCTTGCATGTAATAAAATGAAATAGGCTGGTGATGACTTCTGGAAAGCCCATCTATCATTCTGAAGTTTCTTGTGTTATAGTATTGCTAACAGACAGTATTTACTGAGTGCCAAGGCCCTGTGAGATCTCCTGACATAGCCCAAGTATGCAAATTAGCCATGAGGAAGCAAGAGATTCTGTGTTTTTAGAGAGCTCACGGGAGGAAGCACTCACTGATCCACATGTGTATGTGACCATAGGATAAGTGTATGCATTTATCCGAAATTTAAAAAGATCTATGCGTTCACTAATATTGGAAATGGATGCTTGTCGGTGAATTTGACTAAGGGGATAGCTTGAAAATTTTCACAGACTATGAGAATTTGTGGGTGTCTATTTTTAAACACTGCATGTATACCTTGATGTGTGCTTCTTTCTTTTTATACATTCCTCAGAATGCAACTGTTGAATTGTGTAGTTTACTCCTTTTCCTAACAATATTGAATCACCAATGTAAAAAAATGAAGTCATTTAAAAATAACTTTTATAATCAAATCAGTGGCTTAGTGATTTGTGCGGATCGTGTTCCAAATAGAATAGTCTAGCAACAAAGTCCAAATTTCTTAGTGGAAGAAAATTAATTAACCTACCAGTCATCCTTCATTCAAATTGTGTGATGAATATCTTCTTTGCTCTGTTTCTCCCCTAGCATGGAGAAAGATTCCATTATCCTTGGCAGATTAAAAAAAAAAAAAAAAAAAGCAATGTTACAGAACTATGTTTTTCAAATGCATTTATTCATAAAACTGAGATGCAGAAGCTTGCAGAGAAGGTTTTGTAAGACCATATGAGTTGTGAGAGCATTTGCCGCGTCACGCAGTGTGGGCGCCTCGTCTCCAAGGTGTTCTTCAGAAGCAAGCAATCCAGTGCCTGAACTGCACCAGAAAAGTCTGGAAACAGCAAGGAGTGACAGAGCGATGGAGCATAAAAGTACAGGTTCTTACAGTCATCCTGAAAAGCGGGCCAAGTGCCACAAGCCTCAGATTCATACAACCCTAGAGAGGCTCTTTCTGGGAAGCCTGAGCCCAGAGAGCGCTGCGGCAAGATGCTTTCTGGCCGCTTGGCACCTTGCTGAGTGAGGATGTCCCAAAGGGAAGGAAAGCTGAACCACAGAAGACTAAAAGCCCCCGACCAGACCAATTTACTTGAGCTCAGGATATGCCCTGCTTTGAGTTACTGCTTCTTATAGCGACTTTCTTCTGCATGCTTTCCTAATCCCCCCTCCACGCCCTATCCCCAGTTACTTGTCTAACCCGACCTACCCTTCTGTCAAAAGCCAGCCTAACTGCTTCTCCTGCAAAGAGTCTGACGAGATTCCTTCAAGTAGTAATTACTTCTCCTTCCCAGGTATTTTCACGGGGCTCTCCAGATACCTTTGTTATGGCATGTGTTATAGATAGCTTAAATCCATTATTTCTTATGTGTGTGTATCTTCCACGGAAGTAGAAGTGACCATTTTTAAAAATTCTAATATTTACAACAGTTCTAATATCACAGAATATATTTTAATAATACTGGTGGAACTGAAATAATATATGGGAATTGGTTGCTTGAGTTAAGGTCTCATTAGAAGGGAAAAAAAGAGAGAGCTGGTAGACCATCCTTCAAAATTGGTTGAGCACACACACACACACACACGCACACGCGCGAAGGAAAATGAGTAAATAAAATATATACCTGAACTACTGATTTAATTTACTTATCTTTTACTCGTTCTATATTTAAGCTAGCAAATTTTAGACTCAGCTAATTAAAATGACTGATCCGTGCGTTACATATTTTCTTTCTGGAACATGATACAAAAGTTAGGGAAGTAACTACTCAGATGTAAAGTATAAGTTAAGAAACCCAGTTTCGAACATATCTTTGTCATTTGTTTAAACTTTAATTCAACATTATCAAAATGTTTACTGAATGTGCCAGGGTTATAAATGCAGTCAAATGTCAAAGTTTGTATTTTGCTCTCATCCCTTTTATTTCCATATAGGAAGAATGCTGTTTAAAAAGCTTTTCAGTTTACATTTCTAAATGACTTCAGAATTTTAAAGACTAGTTAGATAAATTGCTTTTAAACTATAAAACTTTGCATTCCAGACCAGAAACCATTGTCATACATCTGCTTTAAGATAAAGGATGGAGTTATATCAAGATCAAATAACGTTACCCTTTCCAAAACTGCTAACAAGAGGGTAATTACTATGTTTCTGTCATTTTCTTTCTCTATGCTGCCTCTTTGTTTCTCTACTTTCTTGCTCTCTGTCTCCCAGGTCAGCAAATGAAATAAACGCAATTTTGTGACTACCTTCCTGAATCAATTTAAACCTTTTCTGGGAATCAGAAGCATGAAACAAAAAGCCTTGCAAAAAGTATGTCACTTAACTACTGAATCATTTTTTATTTATGGGTATTATATTTCTAAATTATATTTGAAAAATCTATCATTTCCATTGTATGTCACAAGTTCTTGGTAGTAGAGAGAGGCCAATGTAGACAGATAATTTTTTAAACAGTTTTAATGGGACATAATTCATATACTATAGAATTCACTCATCTAAAGTATAAGCAAAATATACATCTTCAGTTTATTTACAGAAATACCCAACTACCACCGTGATCTAATTTTAGAACATTCTCATCACTCCTAAAAGCAACCCTGTAGCCAAATAGCTGTCTCTTCCATTTTTTCTTCCAGCCCCTAGTAACCACTAACCTACCTTTTGTCTCTATAGATTTTCATGTTTTGGACATCTCCTATAAACAAATAATGCAATATGCAGTGTCTTAGGACTGTTTCTTTCACTTTCCATTAAGTTGACAAGATTCATCCCTATTGTAGCATACATCAGTACTTCATTTCTTTTTATACCCAAATAACATTTGTTGTCCGGATGAACCACACTTGTTTATTCAGTCATCCTTTGATATGAGTTGCGTCCATCCTTTGATGATTATGAATAATCATTAGTGTACAGGTTTTTGTTTGGGCATACGGTTTATTTCTTTGGGGCAGCCAGATTATTCAGAGAATCTTACAAGAGTGTTCATGATTATAACTCTAGTTTGTTGGGAATGGTATAAAGAACATGTTCGCAAAGAAACACTGTGAAACTTGACTCCTTGATTTGTACACAGCTAGAATTAGATGTCACATATAAAACGTGAAATTCTGTGCAGACAGAACAGACAGTGTTACAGTGATAGTGCCATGACTGGTTATATCATTAACAAAAGAGAAGAGATCAAAAGTAATGAGAACAAAGCAGGCAAATTAAATTACAACCTACTTCCCTACCCTTTTTTCATAGGCACTGATTTGGAGACACGGCCAGATGGTCTGGAATAACAAAGTTCTCATGATATTGGTTAAATTGTATCTCCAAAACATGAATGTCATGAATTAATTAATTTAAAATAAATAAAGAAAAAAGAGAGAAACGAAGTCAGAAACAATAGGGTTGATTCGGATTTTAAAATTGATATGTGAAGGGACATGATCCAGAGTAAACCTAAGAGACACCTCTGTTCACAGCTCAAGAACTCGGTTACGCCTGGGGGCACCTGGGTGGCTCTGACTCTTGATTTTGGCTCAGGTCATGATCTCAGAGTCCTGAGATCAAGCCCCATGTCCATCTCTTCCACTCAAGGGGAAATCTGCTTGGGGCTCTTTCCCTCTGCCCCTACCGCTACTCGTACTCTCTCCCTCTCTCTGTCTCAAATGAATAAATAAATCTTAAAAAAGAAGAAGAAGAAGAAGAAGAAGAAGAACAACAACAACAACAACAACAACAACAACAACAACAACAACAACTGAGTTACAGCTGGAGCCCTGGTATCAGTTTAGCCATGACCACCAGAACAATGGCTGCGCTGTTCCTGCCTCTGAGCTGCAGTTTCCTTTCGAAATGAAAATGCTAGCCTGGGAAATTATGAATTAGTCAGGCAGTATCCTCACCCAACGGCTTTAGAGTGAGGTGTTTAAATTTTCCAAACCAATATCCAAAATATTAAAAGATAGTCCAGATCGACAATTGTGTTCCCCACTTGACTTTCCCAAATTCTCTCCCCTTCTCCAGAGCTAGATCATGGACATATCTACGCAGTTGTTTTGTGTGAATCTCAACACACATTCAGAGACTGTTACAACTGGAATCTCAGTAATCATTGGGTCAGGAATGCAACACTCTCATTTTACTGATTGTAAAAACCGGTTATGACCTGTGCAAGGACACATCCCAGGGACTGAGGACCCAGAGCTGACCAGGGCACCTAGCTCTTNCGAATCCATCATGACACTTTTCCAAAGGATTCCAAACGTCTCTAGCTGTAACTCTGTCTCCACCGCAGACAGAGGACTATAGTTGTTGTTTGAATAGAAACAAAATATCATTGACTACTTATTAAAAACCATAAGTTGCTGACAGACACTAAGGTTTTAAGTAAAGGTTATCACTTGCTAAATTCTTCCTTTTTGCAAACAGCTGGAACATCAATCAATGCATCATTGTGAATGAAAGAATGGACTCTTTAAAATCACTCCTATCGTGCAGGGAGGTTGAAGTAAGTATCTACCAATAATTTTTTTTTTCCTTCTTAGAAACCCTCAGCTATGTCCTTTATTGACGCCACTGCTATTGAAGAAAAGAGCAGCAACAAATTACTTGGCTTTGAGTCGTCGCCTTCCGATTATCCTCTCTGCAGGGTCACACTGTGTTCCTCCTTCCTAACCACTTCCGCCATCTGTAATGATCATAGTTAGTGACATGTTCCCTTTTTATCTGTGTGTTTATAATCTGCCTTCTTTTTTTTTTTAAGATTTTATTTATTTATTTGACAGAGAGAGACACCCAGCGAGAGAGGGAACACAAGCAGGGGGAGTGGGAGAGGAAGAAGCAGGCTCCTAGTGGAGGAGCCTGATGTGGGGCTCGATCCCAGAACGCCGGGATCATGCCCTGAGCCGAAGGCAGATGCTTAACGACTGCGCCACCCAGGCGCCCCTACAATCTGCCTTCTTAAGCTAAAATGCTAGTTCTTTGGGTGACAGGAATTCTGCTTGCCTTGCTCACCGAGGTGCCCGCAGTGTTTAGCATAATGCCTGATTCTTGGTCAATACTGTTTGCTGAATGAAAGATACTAATACTCAGACCAATAAAAAATCTGCACAGGAGACAGTGAGGAGTTTCATAAAGTTCTGCATTTCTGTGAATGCCTGAATATGTGTAGACATGAGGATCGATGTCCAGATATTTCAGATGTTTCTAGGTCAGCCTGGGGGCAAACGAGTTACATTCTTGTTACTAATATCTATCTATAAAGATGACGTTATTGCCTTACAACTAATTATTAATAGTGTGAACTATTAAAGTATAACTTTAATGTCTGATGAATGAAGCATCTCTTTATTTAAAGGCACAGCTCAAAGAATGTAACTCTGGAAATAAGCCTACATTCAAATTTAGGTCTGCCAATTCTAGTCTATGTCATCTTGGGTAAGTAAATCCATCTCACTGAGTCTCTGGACTCTAGAAATATAGATCCTAGATATAATATTTTCTTCAAGTTCCTGATACAATATGAAAATATTCAACCTGTCGCAAACGTCTCCATTTATTGCAAGGATTAAGCTTTAATAATGCTACAAAATTAGTGACAATCCCTGCTAAATACAGTAGGTGTCTGCCAGATGTATTTATTCTTAGTATTATCGATCCATGGCAACCTCAAAGATTCACACTATGTAAACAAAAAGTGATCCCACCAACCTCGTCACATTGTGGTCATATGGCTTCAGTGGGAGCAGCACGGAGATTTTCAAAGTAGTCTTTATCTGCCCTGTGGGCAAGGACTCCTTGTGGACAGCCAGGACTTTGGTAGTGTTATCATCTTTTGCCAGCAGAGTGGGTTTTGCCAGCAGAGTGGGTTTCAAAGTAATACAGCCATGACGATAAATGCCTGGCTTAGTTACAGAATTCTATTATCAGCCTTCCTGGTTTACGTTTTGCCAAATAGAGCATTAAAAGTAAGAGATGTAGTGAGTTCCCCATCACAGAACATGTTCAAACACAAGCTACCCGGTAAAATGGAGGAAGACAATGTAGACAAGATCCAGTCTTTGCTGCTTTGTTGTTAAACTCCCAGCACATTAGGGGTACCGTGTGGTGTGTCACAACCGCTCTGCAGTCTTGCTGACAGGTGTTTCACTTTCTTTGTTGGAAGGCGTCATAATACCGCTCATTGATTCCTAGGTGCGGCATGTGCTAAGGAAATCCTCATCAGAAGCACAGAAGGCTCCTGGAAGACTAAGGATTCTGTTATCTCTGCCTACTCTTGGCACTTAGAAATTTCCAACGAAGTTTATAACGCAGTATCTTGCCAGATTCTCTGAAGGAGAGTCTTTTGAAGTCCTTTCGGTCTTCTAAGGACCGGCTGACCCTTTAGTAAAGGCGCGTGCTGCCAGACGGCTCTGTTCCTCTTCAGTGCTCTCTCACTAACCCCACGGGGAGGCGCTTTGATTTTCTCCTGCTAGATAAGGTCAAGAGACGGTTTGTCCAGGAGGCTAGAGAGCCCTACATTCTGGCGATAATTTTCAGTTTCCTGTTTTCTGTCAGCCTTAACAGCTCACTCACCTTTGATACATTTACTCCTAGACAACCAAGAGAACACCTATTACGGGTCCCAGTACTTCACTATGGACCCTGGAGACTGTGAGCGTGGTAAGAAAATGATAAATACTCACAATACATGTGATAGATGTTGCAGGAGGTAGAGACACTTAAATACTAAGAGTGAGGCGTAAAGGAAGTCGGTTCTCTCTGCACGGGCAACAGACAGATTCAGCAGGGCTTCATTCAGAAAGTGAAAACCTAGCAGGAATTCTTCATGTGAGGACGAGGGCCAAGAGCTCAGCTGTTGCTGCGGCCCAAACCGACGAGTTTCCTGCAGAGGCTGACAGATCCAGAACCTGGGCCCACCAAGTGGAGTGCTGGATCAGCTAAGAAAACTGGATAAAGCATACCAATTATTCAGATTTGGGGAATTTTGCCAGCTGGTTGATACAGCCATTGTTAAGTGTCACATCATATAAAGTTTTGATCAAATAAATTAGGTTAAAAACAGAGATCATATTCAAACCTTCTACCTTCCCAGTTACTGTAATGCAACTCTTATGAAGGCTTTTGAGGTTATTTATGTCCACTGCATATGAATGGTAGAAATACTAAATAATGCTGTGCCTCTGTGCATCTCTTTCTGACCCTCACACAGTGACATCATGTTAGTAGCTTGAATGTGGCATCGTGGGAGCATTTATGGCAGGAAAACTCAGCAAACACTACAAACGGAGTTTCACTTACTGTGGTATTGATCGTCTGGGCTTAAGAAAGTGATGGAGAGGGGCGCCTGGGTGGCACAGCGGTTGGGCGTCTGCCTTCGGCTCAGGGTGTGATCCCGGCGTTATGGGATCGAGCCCCACATCAGGCTCCTCCGCTAGGAGCCTGCTTCTTCCTCTCCCGCTCCCCCTGCTTGTGTTCCCTCTCTCGCTGGCTGTCTCTATCTCTGGCGAATAAATAAATAAAATCTTTAAAAAAAAAAAAAAAAAGAAAGTGATGGAGAATATGTTTATGCAGATTGCACTAAAAATATGTTGTACCTACAGCTGTTACATTGTAAATAGAGCAAAAAAATTGAGCAAAGATACTTCCAGGATTACAAAACTGTTTCCTGATTAAGCCAAGTTGCTTACGTCATTGACGAGCAAGCGAAGTTCCAACGCATGCCGTCCTTGCTCACGTTCATCTTAATCACTAACGGAAATAAAAATATCATTAACATTCACGTCACAACTCAAGCTGTTTATCAACTGCAATTCGAGCTTGGCTCCAGACAGAACAACAGTTCAGCAAAAATCAACAAAAGCCGCCTAATAGAATCAACTGGCTATCTTGGATTTATAGAACTATTTCACATTTATTTTCTTTGTAAACTGTATGCTGTGCATGTGTATGATGTATGCATTACATCACTGAAATACACCGAACTTATATTTACAGGCACACACAAGTGTATGTATATGTACTTTGTATAGTATACACATATCCTCTTCTTCTCGCACGGAGAGCCGGTCGTTAAACACTCACAGACTTACTACGGTGCATGTGTGCTATTGTACCTAGTACACCAGGCAGAGAGCTCAGCGAAAGTTAAGGGAGCCATTTAATAATTTAAGAAAGGAAATTACATGACTTTCTACATTTTGGCAAACTCTGTTTAACTGAAGTAAGAAGGAAGACAAGAAAATATCTAGGAGACAACTCATGTAGTTCAGGTAAATAAAGTATTGAGGACTTTAGGTTAAATCAGAAAACAAGGAAGAGATGGGTCTGAGACACACATTCCAGTTAGAGTTGAAAGAACATGGTGGCTGATGAACTGTGAAAGAGGGACAACAGGAAGACAGACCACCCCAGACGTGCTGCTCCGAAGGAGAGCGGACAGCAAAGTAAATAAATAGACTAATAATTTAAAAACCATATACACAAACACATACAAACATACACACACACACTCACAATATTTGGGAAAGGATTTAAGAGCTTAGTTTAGGACCAAGTTTGAAATACTTAAGATATTTAAACAGAGTTAATGGGCTCACAGTTCATGATAAGAGTCTGAATGATGGGAAAGAGATCTGGTTTGGACTAGGAATTCTGGAGGCTTGGAAAATAATGTGGTGGGAGAAGACATGAGTTATGAAGGGAGGCATGAAAGAGAATATGAGATTACATACCAGGGCACCTGGCTGGCTCAGTCAGTTGAGCATGTGACTCTTGATCTTGGAGTCATGAGTTCAAGCCCCACACTGGGTGTAGAGCTTATTTAGAAAGAAAGAGAGAGAGAGAGAGAGAGGGAGAGAGGGAGAGAGAGAGAAAGAGAGAAAGAGAGAAAGAAAGAAAGGAAGAAAGAAACAGAGAAGGGGGAAGGAGGGAGGGAGGAAGGAAGAGAGAAAGGAAGGAAGGGAGGAAGGAAGGGAGAAAGGGAGAATATATACCAAGAAAAGGGAAGGAAGACAAGATTCAAACCTTGGAACCACCCATATTTAATGGTGAGATGAGGAAGGGGATTGAAAATGGAGATGAAAAAGAATGAAGATGAGAAGAGAATCAGGAGAGAGCGGTGCCTCAGAAATGAAAGTCTGAAAACGTTGTAACCACAGGTATCAGTGGAGTGGAGAGTCCAAAAAAAAAAAAAAAAAAAAAAAAAAAATCGAAAAAAACAAAAAACAGTTTCACTGAGCAGAGCGGGCTGACATTCGATTATCTGCTGTGCCAACTCTGGTAGAATTCTATCTGGGTTATCAATTGTTGGATAGCAAACCACCTCCAAAATTAGAAGCTTAAAACAACCACAGTTTATTATTTCTCATGACTCTGAGGGTTGGTTGTCTTCAGCCCCACGGTTCTGCTCTACATGGAGTCTGCTGGGAGGTCCAAGATGACCTCAGTTTCATGAGGCTGCTGAAATGGCTGGAAGCCCCTGGGCCTCCCTCTCTCCCTTTGGGGTTTCTCATGCTCCAGAGATAGCTGGTCTTCTTTAAATGATAGCCAGTTTCCAAGATAGTAAAATGGGTCTCTTCAGGGTCTCTTAACGTCTGTCTCACACATCCCACAAGATCACTTCTGCCATATTCTACTGGTCAAAGTAAACTGCAAGTCTAGCTAGGTTCAATGGTTGAGACCATACACCTCACCACTTGATGGAAGGAATGGTATGCATGAGCAGGGATAGGAAAAAATGTTGGTAACCATCTCTGTAGACACTCCGTGTGTTCTTCTTTTGTGCAAATTGAGTATTTTTAAGTCTTGGCTGCCCCTTTCTTATTGTAGTTCAGGCAGCTCCAGGATTAATACGCTGCTCCATTTACATACAAGAGAAACAAAGTGAGTGTATCTAAGATCCACAAATGAGCTCCTACCCAAGTGCAGGTCTCAGAAGTCACGGAAATGAATACCTAGGGCTAATGGCAAGATCTGGATTAGGATGTGCGAAAGGGGCCCTGGAAGAATGAACACACCAGAGATCCTCATCTCTATAAAGCTGCAGAAACACAAACAGAGCTCACTAACTTTCCCACCTACGAGGCTGGGTACAAACGTCCTAACAGCCTCATTCCATTTCTTCGCTTTAGCACCCAGACATCTTTTGATCACTTGTGGCCACGAGGTATCAAATAACTGAAAAGGGGAGATGGGACTTTTTTTGTTTTAACAACAGGCTCTTTGTCCACATTGAATGTGCCACAGCAATATCTTAGTATGCAGAAAAAGACTGTAAACAGGACAACCTTTTGCAAGACAAGCTTTCAGGACATATGTTGGCCTCGTTATACATCTCGATGCCATATCACATAGTCCAGTGGATGAGTCTTCGGGCTGACCATGTGTACACAGATGACTAGACTCTTGTGTTTTTTTTCCATGCATTTCTAAAGTAAAAGTAAGCTCTAAATACCTAGATAGGTAACTTGAATCACTGATTTATTTTCCATTTTTTGCTTTCCATTTCCAATGTATGTACATAGGCTGATTTTATTATTTTGAATCATTTCTTAGGAATAACTAATTTCCCTAACAATAAAACAAGTCCATGATACAAATGATTTGTACATGTAAGTACTGCAAGATATATGAATGCAAACAGGCTGAAAGTCATGATAAAATTCCAGACCCATAATTAGAGTGGTTTAATTGTAGAGTCTATTTGTTGACGTCCCTAATTATCATGGTTGGATATAGTCTAGCTGGCTGTGAAATCTTGACCTACTTAGTTCAGGATTATGTTAGGACTAACAAATATTTACACACACACACACACACAAAATCACTATGCAAACAAGTCAATATTCATGTGTAAAATCATAACCCTGAATTTTATGAAAAGAGGACCTTACTGGTTTTGGTCTATTCTACTCTGGCTGGATGTGGAACTGTGAGGTAGTAAATTAACTGCATTGAAATGCATTTTTACAATTTTCCATTGAAAAAAAGTGAATAGAAATAGATCATTCCAGTGGTCCTTCTCCAGCTCTAACATTCTATCATTCCTTGGTTCTGAAAATGATTTAGAAGTAACCAAACAAAAAACAATACCATTTCTAAGAACAACTTAATCTTTCTACAGTACAGAGCTAATTCATTTTCCTCAGAGGATCAAACTGTCAGCATTAGAAGATCAGAATCTCATCTCCAACTAAGTCCCAATGAATCTTCCCCAAGACATCTCACTTTTCGACATGGGAATATAAAAGGCAAAAATCACTATCCAAACTTTCACATGAAGATGAAAAATCACGACTTTTCAGAAGAAATGTTTCCACCACAGTCACACTTAACCTGTTTATAAAGTCAGACTGTTCTAGATTTAAAAAGTGCACAGGTGCTCACTACATTCGCTTGATTCTCATTTGTTGCAAAGACTTTAATTCTACTCTCATTGATGCTGATGGTTTTTGCCATCTTTTGACTACTACCAACATAATTTGTTTAATGAAGTTGTGTAGAACAAAAAAGGGGAGCTTGGATACTGACAAAAGAAAGCAAGGAACTGGTGATGGAAAGAAGGAGGCCTTCTGTTGGAGAGCCTCCAATCTGAACCCATCTGTTTAGGGTGGCGTGGAGAGGAATGGCATCAATAAACTCAAGAGTCATGCAGAACTGAGTCTGAATCCTAGCTACACTACTTATTAACTTCACATTCTTGGGAGAATTTCCTCATAACTCTAAACCTGTTTCTTTTTTTTTTTTTTTGAAGACTTTATTTATTTATTTGACAGAGACAGAGACAGCCAGCGAGAGAGGGAACACAAGCAGGGGGAGTGGGAGAGGAAGAAGCAGGCTCATAGCGGAGGAGCCTGATGTGGGGCTTGATCCCAGGACTCCGGGATCACGCCCTGAGCCGAAGGCAGACGCCTAACCGCTGTGCCACCCAGGTGCCCCTAAACCTGTTTCTCCTTGGAATAATTTTAGCAGTAGGATCATAGGCAGTTATTAGTGCAAAAATAGATTGAAGGAGCCTAGCTCTGACCTTGACATATAGTTCACGCTCAAGTATTTGCTGTTGTCGTTATTCTTTTAAGTACTACTACTACCACCATCAACATCATCCAAGCTAAGATCCAATCGATCTCTCATTAAAAAGTCAAGTATCAATGAAATAACCATGAATGCTAATAATGTAATATTTATATATGTCTAATCGTCATTATAAAAATCATTACTTTTATTTTTTATTTTATTTTAGTGTGATACCAACACCTAACAGGAGATCTACTCTGCTAACAAATTTGACTACTTTACATACATCATAGAAGTGGAATTGTGCAGCAATTGTTTTACTGTGACTGGCTTATTTCACTTCACATAAAATCCTCAACTTTTATCCCTGTTGTTGCATTTTACAGAATTTCCTTCTCTTGAAAGGTGCCAGAGTATTACACTGCGTGTATAGACCACATTTTCTTTATCCATCTGGCAGTGGACACTGAGGTTGTTTCCACATCTTGGCTACTGTGAACAGTGCTGCAACAGACATAAGAGGACTAATATCTCTTCGAGATGCTGACTTCAGTTCTTTGGGATAAATACTCCAAGTTTGGTTTGCTCAATCATGGAGTAAAAATATAGGCCACACACTGCCAAAAGAATGCCTAAAACTAACCCAGGATTTTGACTCAGAATATATAAATGACATCTGTAGATCAATAAAAACTATTATCAAATAGAAAAGTAATTGAAAAACATCAACAGGTATTTCACAGAATCAATGCAAATGAATCATAAGCCTATGTAAAGCAGCTTAGCCATATGCCTATCAGAGAAAGGAACTTAAATCTATAATAAAAGTCAAGTTTATATTTAGCAATTTAATAGTAATGAAAGTTAAATTAAAACCTACTAATAGGGGGTACCTGGGTGGCTCAGTTGGTTAAGCCTCTGTCTTTTGATTTTGGTTCAGGTTGTGATCACAGGGTCATGAGATCAAGCCCCGTGCTGTGCTGGGCATGGAGCCTGCTTAAGATTCTCTCTCTCCCTCTCCCCTTGTCCCCCTCCCCCACACCACACCCCAGCCCCATGCTCTTGCGTGAGCTTAAAAAATATCAAGCAAACAGGGGCGCCTGGGTGGCATAGCAGTTAAGCGTCTGCCTTCGGCTCAGGGCGTGATCCCGGCGTTCTGGGATCGAGCCCCACATCAGGCTCCTCCGCTATGAGCCTGCTTCTTCCTCTCCCACTCCCCCTGCTTGTGTTCCCTCTCTCGCTGGCTGTCTCTCTCTGTCAAATAAATAAATAAAATCTTTAAAAAAAAAAATATCAAGCAAACAAAAACCTATCAATAGTATGTGTGCCCCATCATGAATGGGATTGTGACTGACATGTTAGTTGGTTAGTTGGTTGGTTTTGGCAATTCCAGTAAAGATGAACACGCACTTATTCATTGAGTTTGACATGAAAGCTACCCACTGGAATTCAAAGAAAATATCTCTTAATGTGAGCAATGAAAACATGCATTTTAATATTATGATCCATTAAACCGAAGTGACTCATTTTACTCAATTTTATCTCTACCGTATATCACAGGAAATTATTCAAAAAGGAAACAAAACAGAAAATAAAATTCAAAATTATCACTAGTCACATGTTTGCTTATAGATGTGAAACTGAGCAAAGATATCAGGGTTAACTATTACTTTCTAGGAATTAAAAAGAGAAATCATTACAAATACTTGTGATACAAGCTATACCAGTAAGTCGAGGGTTTTTTGTTGTTGTTGTTGCTTGTTTGTTTTTTAAAGATTCCATTTATTTATTAGACAGAGAGAGAGAGAGCGCAAGTGCACAAGCAGGGAGAGCAGCAGGCTCCCCATGGAGCAGGGAGCCTGCTGTGGGGCTTGATCCCAGCGTCCCAACCGACGGAGCCACCAAGCACCCAGGTCGAGGTTTTGATTTTATGTGCAATCAGAAAGGACTAGTAAATAAAGTATGTGTTAACAGCAGTGCGTGGGAGCAATCACCACTGTGATTTTTAGTTTTCTTTAGTAAAGGAAATTCTCTTGGACAGATTAGACAAGTACTCACTATGTATTTAAATTTCCTGGTCACTAATACATGATTCTTGTGAAAGAATCTCTTCTCTTTTGATATAGAGAAGCATACAATAAAATATTACCAAAAAATCAACTATCCAGAGATTATTGCTATTATCTTACTCTAGATGGTTTTTATTTCCATCTTTTATTTTTACAGTCTTTCACTGCATAATTGGTATATATACTGTTTTGAAAATACTGTATTCTATCACAACAATTTATCAGAATATGCTTGATTATTTAATGGTGGATATATACAGCTAAATTTTATTATGAATAACATTCTGAAAAAAGCTCTTATAGATTTAATTATGTGCTTAACTGTTTCTTTAGGAAAATTCTCTTAATGGGAATTGTTGGGACAGAGTTTATCCTATTTAAGGCTATTGATAATCTATGGCAGGACCATTTGGAATTTTCTTTCAATTATTACAACAATTTGGGGATGGAAAAGGTCTTTTAGATTACTCCAGCCCATATTTACCTTTTTTTCCTCTGAATGTCACACCAATTGCTACATAAGCATACAGAGTATTGTCTGTCCTGACATTTAAATATTTCATGCACAGGATTCTTATGTCTACAACAGGGAAGTTGTGGTTTGCAAATAAGGTATCATACAAAGTCTTAAATGCGTCATCAGGTACACACGGAGCTGTGCTGTGTGGTGTGCGTCGCATACTCTCCGACGTGCACAGTAACTCACTAAATATTGAGAGAAGTTAGAGAATGAAGACAGCTCAGAAGAAGGAGAGCCAGCTGGTGACAGGAAATAATGAAGTGAGGACTTTCGGATACCTAATAACAGTGAAGAAGAGAATAATATTTTGGTGGGTTTTCTTGGCAAATGAGATGGAGTGAAAATGTCCTAAATGGTACTTTGAAGTTGTCTTTCTGCTAATCAAGAAATAATATGGCCTTTTTTTGGATAAGAGAGTGGACTAACTCTACTGATGATATTTAATGCCAGAAGAATGGATAAAGTAACCAAAGGGAAAATATACAGAGTGAAGAGAAAGCCTAGGATCTGGCCCTTGAAACTTGCAAATTTTACAGGACAGATTAATAAGGAGAAGCAAGAAATGCCTCGTAAGAACGGTTGCCAAGGTAGAAAGGCTCGTAAAACCTAGGAGAGGAGAATGTTTTGAGAAAAACTGATAGCACACCTGTGTCAAATGCTGCTGAGAATCTGAATAACCTCAGGAAAAGAAAAAAAAGTCAAATGGATTTGGAAAAGTGGTAAGAACCGGTAAGAACAATTTTGTGGTGCTGGAGGCAGAAGCCAAATTGGAATGTACGTGGATGGGTCATGAGCAAGCAGAGGTAGGACGTACTGATGCCTTTTCCATAAAGTTTGGTTACACAAGGGAGAGGACACAACGGAACTCTAACAGAAGGGGAAGTGGATCAAAGGGAATTTTCTTTTTCCGACGATGGGCATTGTCCATTGCCTTCCAAGGGTGATTTGCCGAGAGGAGAGAGCAGTGAATCAGGAGGCAGAGGTGGTAAAAATAAGCCAAGTCCTGGGGACAGACAGGAGGAGGGGTCCCGTGGTTGAAGCTGTGTCCTGACGGGCTCCAACAGCACTGCCCTGGGGAAACGTTAGTACAAGTTTTTCAACTGTAGAAATGTGCTAATTCTTTCCTAGCTTCTAAAATCCTCCGTGTGAGAGGGAGTGAAACTTCCTCCCTGCACGAAGCGGAGGCGAGGCCTACAAATGGCATTTGTGAGCCTGTGAGAGTGAAAAGCTCAGCAGAAGTGCTGTGATAAAGATCAAAGTCGAAACAGGACTGTGAATTTTGTGCATACCTTTTTTACCGTTTCTGGAGAAATCGCAGAAGCATCTAGGATAAACGTGAAGCAATACTAAGCAGACTCTAGGGCTACAGCCGGAGAGTAAGCAAAACAAATGTCCATTATATCAAGATAACGTAACGTACTATAGACACAGAACAGATGTGAAACAAATTCACTTTGTTTCAGGAAGCATAGCAACAATACCTATTGGTATAAGGCCGACGTCTTCCCGAAAACACCATCCACGAAAATAAATGTACTCACATTTTGGATAACCTAAACCAGGGCCCCCCGAATCCCAACAAGTTCCCCCCCCTTATCGATGCCATGGAGAGGGTTTTTTTTTTTTTGCCATTTAAAAATGAAATGGGAGTGAGAGTACGTAAACCCATGCCCAGTACATGGCAGGCATTTAATGATATGCTAATTAAATCCAAACCTTTACCCCAAGGGAAGTAAGCCAAGGAAATAAGGGGCTATGACATTTGAGTCTTTATGAGAACCTCTGTGGTTAGGACTCTAGAAAAAATATTTCATTTAATTTTATTTTTCTATGAAGGAGACAAAATAGTAAATATTTCATAAAGTCATAAAACCGGGGACAGGAGAGTGAATCGGCAAAATGGGACTTTTCATAGATTTGAATTGAACTAATTTTTGAGCACGTGACACTTGGTACGTGCTAGTGTTCTTGGTTAGGCTGAATGGTAAGTAATATTCATTGAGCCCAATTTATAGACTTGCTTTTCTAAGAATCACACTTTAGTTCATGTATTTCGACTTAGCTTATCGGAACAAGCTGAAATGAAAAGCACTACTGCCCATTAACTACCCGTATGACTTTGAAAAAGTGTTCAACCAAATTCGCTTTAATGAAAGTGAATGAGAGGGCTTCCTTATAAATCTGAAAATATAACATTAATAAGCCTTGACAGGCTCTAATGCACACTCGAACTAGTGTCTATTATATATGCTTATATTAAATACGTATCTCCGACTGTTAAAATTACAGCCAGAATATATTTAAAGCTTTTAGGGCTTGAATGAAACACATCTCTTCTCAGCTTGTAGCTTATCCTCTGATCTACTTGCAGGGGACTGTAGGCTTTAAGTCAGGGCTTTTGTGCCAGAGAGCAGTCTGTTCTAAACAATGTACTTTCATTGCTATGAGAGAGTTTATATGATGTCACTGACTGTGGGCTATATTCGTCTTAAATTGCTAAAATATGATGATAATTAATTGTTTCAATGTATTTTTCTCTTTTAGAGAAAGGACAGAAGAGTTTATGCACCATGAGCCAGGGATTTACCTGCTGGCCTGGATGCACAGTGGAAATTATACTCAGCAGGAGGAACAGTGGGGGCATGAGAGAGAGACGACAAAGATCTTGGGAAACCAGTCCCCCCTCCATTTGCTCTGACTTAGGAGTCTTACCAGGGGACAATATATCCACCACTCAGCCTACATAGTAGTGAAAGACATTATACGTCGCTTGATAAAAAGATGCCTGAAAGACAAAGTGACAAGCCTTCAAATCACAAAAGTTCAAAACGTCAGCAGAGTTCTAGAAACAAGGGGTGTCCTGAGATCAGATGACACTATTTCTTCGACATCTCTTCTTCACACAGAGAGGACCTAACTGAGGAATCACTGTGTTAAGTCTATTCTCCCGTCACAAAGGACAGGAATCCTGGAGGCACAAAGCCCTTGAGTTCCCTGTCTCGCAGCTGCCAACCTGGCGTGAACTGAGCGACGTCTTCTTTGAAGTTATCACCTCATCAGTATTCCGTTCAGCTGAAGCTTTCCTGGCATGCCCTCTGCTCTTGCTTAAGCTCACACTGAGAGGGGAGGCACCTGATTATAAAGGAGAGGACTGAAGGATCTTCTTTAGATGTGACAGTTCGAAAAGAATGTTTGTGGAAGTGGGTACTTGAGAGAAGCCTCCAGGGCAAATTCCAACAAAATCAACCCTAACACTTAAAATTAGAGGCAAAGATTATTTAAACAAAGTGAAGTGACCATGGATTTGAATGCCTTGGAAGAATTTAAGGCATTTTCCCATAAGTTTAAAGAAGTTTGATTATTTTCTATAATTAGAAAGAAACACAGTGGGAGACATCACCTATTCCATCCACAATTTCCTCTTCTGTGAAGCAGTAAAATCTCTAAGCATATGACAAATTTTTAAAAAATCTCATCCTGAAAGCTGTTACTTAGCATCTAGGGACTGAAATTATCAGGGGGAAAAAAACCCTGCATTTTAATACTCTAAAGACAATCAGCTTAAGAAGAAATAAAATATTCCTGTATTTCTCTAGTACGGTTTCTCAGAGATATCATGTGAAAATACCTTTGAGCAAAAATATAGAAGATATTACTCAAGGGGCGCATGGTTACGCATCCGACTCTTGGTTTCAGCCTGTGATCGTGGGGTTGTGAGATCGAGCCCCGTGGGGTGCTCCAAGCTGAGGAAGATTCTGCTTGGGAATTTCTTTCCCTCTCCCTCTACCCTCCCCCTTGCGCGTGCGCATGTGTGGGTGCGCACGCTCTCCCTCCCTCAAATAATTAAATAAATCTTTAAACACACACAAAAAAGAAAGATATTACTCAAGCCATACCTACAGCAGACTCACTGCCCCACTCTGTGAAGATAGGTGACATCCAGAAAAAACTAAACCACAGAATTTAAGATTCTTTCTGGTATCATTTCAGGTACAGAGCGTGATTTGTGTTTACTTGCCTAATAAGAGCTTGTTGTAAGAAACAAACGATGTTTAACTGGCAACGTACATTCCACTGTTAATTGTCAAACAGTCTCAGCATCAGATTCAATGATCATTTCACGTTGAAATCATAGAGAAAAAAAAATCTCTACTCACACTGTCTTCATTTGGAATGTTCTGGGGTATCTGGATGACTTAAGAAGCTTTCCGTTTCTCTCCTATCTGCTTCTCCTGTCCATCTTCTTTTTTTAAAAAAAGACTTGATTGATTGATTTTCAGAGTGAGCAAGCACGTGAGCTGGGGAAGGAACAGAGGGAAAGAATCTCAATCGGACTCTCTGCTGAGTGGGGGGGGCTCAAGGTGGGGTTCGATTTCACCACCCTGAGAGCATGACCCTAAGATCATGACCTGAGCTGAAACCAAGAGTCCGATGCTTAACTGACTGAGCCACCCAGGCGCCCCCCCTCCCGCCCATCTTTGATCACACCCTTTGACACGGATGCTCCCTATACTCCAGCAATCTCCAGCCTCCTGCCATTATCGAAGCCGGCTTGGTCTCTCTCTCATCAGAAGCAGCACACCCATTGCTTCTGCTCAGATCTTCTCCAGTTTGCTGGGTAACTCCACTTCACCTTCCACCCTTTGGCCCACACCTTGTCATGGGTTTTCACAGACTCCCACAAGCAGGACTAATCATTCCTCTCCCTTTAACTCAGTACTTGGTGCCTTTATTAGAACATCTGTCATATCCTACTCTAAGTATTATTGGAAAGGTCAACTTCCATGTTATTTTCTTCTCCTCTTGGGGCCATCTTTATTTCAATAGTGATGCATAGTGTCATGTCAGGATGGTGGGGAGTCAGTTGCATGGAATCAGAATCTAGAAAGGTGTCTACCCTCCCCCCACCATATGTATCAGGGGAGTATTCCCTGGATGGTCTCCTTGAAGCTCCTATGACTGGGTGTGAAGTAAGGAGGCCTCTGATGGATGGAGGGAGAGGAAATTCCTTAGCATTCCAACACACCTCTGCTAAGACATTCTCAAAGTTTCTTCAAACTCAGTTCTTTCATGTGTTGATTCGGGATAGAATTACAAAAGTGGGGATTTGTTTACTTCCACAAGTTTTAAAAAAGGTGTGAGGCGCTTGGTTTTGAAGTGTGCACTAGCTGCTAAGACTGTTTTGTTTTTGACCTTTCGGGGCTTCGGCTAAAATTAAGACAAAAAGTTATTTAGAGAAACAAGTTACTGCCAGGCGAGAGTTCTAGAGAAAACACCCAAAGTTTCCCATACCCCCAAAGTGGAATTTGAGGGCATGTAAAAATGGCCCCGTCTCCCGAGTGCGCAGAAAATTAGAGCTCGTGGGCCTCGTAGTGTCTCCCTGTCTGAGGACGCAGAGCTGAAGGGGGTGGGCTGGACAGGCCTCTCAGTGACTGAGGAGATGCCCACAGCGCCAAGATCATCCACACTCCTGAGAGCCGAGTCAGGGCCAACGCACATTCGAGGGACAATCAGGAGCCAAGATAACGTGCAGGGTGACACTGCGTTCAGGTTATACTGCAGCCCACACGTGTCCCCTCTGCTGAGCAGCATTCCGTGAACGTGTGACATCTTTCTTGAAAATGAGTATCTGCCAGCAGACTGAGAAAACGGTACTAGATTTGATTCCTAGAACATTTTTCATAACTTAGGATACTATTTCAAAAACAAGAAACATAACCAAACATAACTTCACTTAAATATCCATTCAATACTCATCAGCAAAGAGGAAAACACTAAGAATTCGTCTCTATGCCATCCATGGAGAGGACTCACAGGGTCATAAAGATCTTCAAGATTTTCAGGCTAGTGCCAGAAAATAGACAGACGTCCCTCACAAAGCCGCATGGGACTGGCTTACATAGAGTAAGCTGTCATAAGAAAGTCCTTCTATTAGCAATCTGTGGCATGTGTTTCTAAAAGAAGAGTTCTTTTGAAGTGGATACTTCTTGTCAGGGAGGCATTCTTAAGTGCACACTTAAAAAATTGGTTACTGTGCCTCCTTATATCCTGGGGCTAGAGGGCAAGCATGGTTTCATACCTGAGGGATGCTGCCTTCTTTGCTGTGTGCAAATAAAATAACCCCAAAATCCTTCTTAACGTAAGAGCTATAGATCTTTTTTTTTTTAAGTGACTTCTCCATCAGATGACTTTTTCAAAAAAGGTTTCTCTATTTTATAGAGAGCAAGTGAGTGGGGGGAAGAGTAGTGGGAGAGAGAATCCTTAAGCAGACTTCCTGCTGATCGTGGAGCCTGATGCAGGGCTCCATCCCAGGACCCTGAGATCATATCAAGAGCCGATATCAAGAGCCCTACACTCAACTGACTGACCTACCCTGGTGCCCCAAGATCTATAGATCTTTTTGATAAAATGCGGGCACATTTTAGTCAGTGTGTCATATTTATACCAAATCCCATACAGGTTTACCTTAATGGTCTCTTAAGTTTTTTTATAATTGTGATTTTGGTGACCAGGAGAAATGGGGCATTTAGTCTGAGGAAACTGGGTATTTAAGTCTTCATCATTTTCTCTCTATATTTTTACAATAATTCACCAGAGAATTTCACACAAAAGTACATATTTTAGTAAGTCCCTTTTCTTATAATATGATTCCCTTTTAACTCGGATACTTGCCCTAAGCTCTGGCAGATACTTGTCTCCATCAAATAGCTTTGGACCTAACTGTTTGCAATGGGGAGGGGTTGGGAAAAAATGATTCGCTAACTCCTAACAGTTTCTAGACATGGATTCAAATTCTCTCTCTCTCTCAGACAGTTCCTTAGAACATACCCACTCTCCAACTTACGTGTTGTTTTTCTCAGTCATTGTACATAAATATGTATATATTTATTATATAACTATAAATTATATATAAGTAAATATATGAAATGTGAACCATCCATCATCATTTTTATGCCATCACACTCTGTTTAGATTACTCTCATTTTTACCATTTTTGTCTTCTTACCCCCTGCCACCTCCAATCTTCCATTTGAGATCCTATGTATTCTTTCTGAAGAAGTGTTTTTCTTCCCAATGGTAAGCTCCTCTAGTATTAGTTCTTTCAGCATCTGTTTGTCTGCAAATATCATTTTTTTTGCTTTAATTTTCTAAAGGCACTTTTGCTGTGTATGAAATTCTGCTGGGCAGTTATTTTCTGTCAGCACTTTGAAAATATCACTCAGCTGTCTCCTGTTTTCCATTGTTGCTGTCGAGAAATTAGGTTTTCATTTAACTGTCATACATTAGAATATAATCCCTGAAGTTTTCTTAACCTTCTGATTGCTTTTCAACTTCCTCCTTGTCTTTAGTTTTCAGCAGTTGCTGAGATGATTAGGTGTAGATTTTCTTTTGTATTTACCCTGCGTGTTGTTCATAGTCTTTTTGAAAAAGGGTTTTTTAAAAAATGGGTTTTGTCTTTCATCGGTTTTACAAAAATAATATTCATCATGTCTTCAAATTTTTCCTTCCATTTTTCTGGGGTCCTGTAGGATTCCAACTACAATTATGTGAAGTATTCTTACCTCGTTTTCCATGTCTCTTATGGTTTCCCCCCCTTTGTCTCTGTGCACCTTCGCTCTTACACTAAAATTCTTGTTCAGTTGCTTTTGATTTATTTTTAAACCACCCACTGAGTTTCTCACTACAGTTATATTTTTCACTTCTAGAATGTCTGTGCATTTTTTATAGTCAGCAATTTTCTCCTGAAAATTTTAATTCTGGCTATTATCACCTCATACACAGTATAATTATTTCAAAATTTGTTTCTGATATTTGGAGCCTCAGTTGGTCGTTTTTACATGTCCTAAACCATTGGGGCTGCTATAACAGAAGGACACAGCCTGGATCGCCGACAAATTAATTTCTCACAGTTCTGGAGGCTGGGAGTCCAACACTAGAGTGTCAGCATGGTTGGGTGAGGGCCCTCTTCTTGGTTGCAGACTTCTCATTGTATATTCATGCACAGGTAGGGGCTCAGGAGCTCTGTGGCGTCTCCTTTATGAAGGCACTAATTCCATTCATGAAGGTTCCACTCTCATGATATATAGTCACCTCCCCAAGGCTGCATCTACCATTACCTTCACCTCTCTTGGTTTGGATTTCAATGTAAGTATTTTGGGCGGACACAAACATTCAGACCACAGCATTATGTTTTGTTATTGCTGTTGGCTTTCAGTCATGCTGTTTTGTCTCCTCACTTGTCTGATTATGTTAGGATAATTTGATTATTATTATTATTTTGGTTTTTTTTTTTTGTTTGTTTGTTTTTTGAGAGAGAGAATGTGCATGAGTGGGCGGGAGGGGCAGAGGGAGAAGGAGAGAGAGATTTTTAATCAGGCTCCATGCCCAGTGTGGAGCCTGATGCAGGGCTCGATCTCACAACTCTGACATCATGACCTGAGCCAAAATCAAGAGTCAGACACTTAAACGACTGAGGCTCCTAGGCACCCCAAATTATGTGTTTGAAAAGTCATTTGAAGAAATAATTTGAGATCACATATGCTGTCATGTTCCAAACATGCCATCTTGTTTCCAAGTCTTTTTGTTTTCCTTCTACTATCTGCCATGGGGCACTAGAAATCTGGGCTTGCCTCGATCCATCTGAGGGACTGAGATTAGTTGGAGCTAGGCTCCAATTCCTGGAAAGACCTTTTAATATAGAGCTCATTCTTACCCCAGGGTGGGGCTCTTTTCACCTAATAAATGAGAAGTCATGCAATTCCTCTTCTTTGGAGGTTTCTGGACTCCAATCCCCATCTCCTGGTCTACACCAGACTGTCAAAGTGCTTAATTCACCTCTGAGTACTTTGGCTCTCCTGTCTTGAGTGGCATAATTAAAGGGGAAAGTCAACCCCAAATTCCAGGCTTACCTCACTGGGGCTCTATCCTTTCCCAAATTCTGGTCTGATAAACTTTAGCTTTCTTTTCCCACCCTCCAGCATTTTCAGAATGCGTGAGTTTTCCCCCAGGTTGTCTAGATATTCTCGAAAGAGTTGGGTCCAAAATATTTTATCTACCCTATTAGAAGCAGAAATGCCTTCAATAATATTTTTAATTACTCTTACATTAGTCAAATATCATTTGTGATCCTTCATTTTGAATATCTGACCTTTGATTCATTTTAAATTTGTGTCATAAAACATGTCCCCAAAGCCAAGGCATATCACATATAAGAACAAATGAAATTTCTTCCTTCATTTGTAAAACTGTGATCAACAGAGTGAAGTATTTTTATAGAAATAGGATGCATTTCTAATTATCCAGAAAATCTGTTAACTGGAAATATGCAACAGAGGCAACCTGATGTGAATGTCCATTCACATGGATCAAGATTTTCCACTCACAAGTTGAGTGACTTTGGGAAAATTTTTTACTTACATGTGTCTCATTTTCTTCATACATATTATGTGATAATAACACTTCCTTTCGTGGCCTGTTAGGGTTTAATTAATGTATTTACGGCGTTTGTCACAAAATGATAAAGGCTCTTCTTTTTCTAGGACTGGTAGGTTGCCATTTTTTTTTCTTTTTCTTTTTGTGGCTCTCTAAATGACCCATTGTAAGAGAAATTTTATATTTTGGACGTTGCTTCAAGCTAATTCTCTGTTGTTATTTTCAGATCTTGAAAAGTGAAAATGAATGGTAAACACATTTATTCACTAGCTGGATTTTGTCCTCACAGGGCATATCAATACCAACAACGCTCTAAAGTGTTGTCACAATTTCCCAATGTTCTCTCTCTAATCTACCACATAGAACTTATGAAAGCCATTTTTATTTGTGGGGTCTCTATTATTGTATTGAAGTATATATATATTTTTTATAGGAGAAAGGAAAGAGTAAAGTTTTGTAATTCATCACTTTTTAAAACAAAAGTGGGTAAACACGGTAGAGGTCACAAGAGTGTGTGGGTGATACATATGTCCGGAAATTTTAGAAACTTTAATTTAGGATACGGTGGGGAGTCTTCTTCATCAAATTTAAGAACACTCTGGAATTCAGATGGTCGTCATGCTTAATGAAATAATCTTTACCCAAAGTTTAGGAATAATTAGAAGAATCTACTTCATATTTTTATCTTTTAAACAATTCCATGATCCATATGAAAATATATTTCTAGTTACAGAAATCCTTGACCTCTCTCATTAATAAGGTTATACGTTTGAAAAGCAGCCTAAACAGCAAAAAAAAAAAAACCCACAAACCCCACTTTGTACTCCGACTAAACACACAAAAATAAATGGACTCATGTTGACTGCTAACTGCATACCAGGCACTAAGAGCACTTTTACATGTAATCTATCATTTGATGCCCAATACAAATTTGTGGTATCTGACTTGTGAACTGCGCAAACTGATAAGATCATAAATAAATACAGATAACTTCCAGACATAGCTGGTTTTTCACATCATGCCTTTCCTGGCTCTTCTCTAGTTTTATTTTTGTTCAAGTCAGTCACATGCCACCTAGTGATATTATAAAGAATTGCAACTTATTATTTATTAATATACATTTTCCTACAGTGAATCCTTTCCCCTAACAGCTTTCTTCTTTTCTCTTTCTTCTCTTTTTCTCTACCCCACCCCCACCACATGCTGAAAGGCAGTTAATTATATGGTAGCAATGTGTGCTTAACCATTGATGCATGCTTGCCCCAGGCGACCCTAACATAAATTGTGCTAGGAATAGATAAAATCTCAGCTCTGATAGTCACAAAGAAAAAAGGAAGTGAGAAGAAAAGAAGAGAAAATTTTATTAAAAGTAAATATACTGAATGTCAATTACAGTGAGACAAAATACAAAAGGAAGTAACTTTGAATGTATTTTGATCTTACTACACGTATAATACATAGCTGTATGTCTTGTGTTACTCTTCCCATCCCTTTAAGAAATCCTAATTATTGAAGCATTCTCAAATTTAAAATTTCTCTCAAAGAAATAAAAAAGCCCTTGTCTTTGCATAATATAATTTAAGCACAGTGTTTCAGAAGTTAGCTGCCTTATCTACATCTTCCTATTTTTAAATACAAAAAAAAGAACCTATCAGATTACAGAGTGAAAGAAAAAAATGCTATAAGTGCAAAATCCATGTAATGAGGTATCCGAGTAATGTTATGTATATTTTCCCAAATATTCCATATTGACTCTACTTAAAAAAAAAAAAAAGACGATTCTACACTGAGCCAGTTCACTTACATCATGAAAAATAATAAGGACAAGAATTACTCCTTTGTGCTCAACGACTCAATAAGACTATAGTAGGTACCTCAGGGTATGGGATCTTAAAGTACTTTCTAAAACAGCATGGCCTTCAGGGTTTGCCATATATAAATGTACCATGAGAAGCCACCTGTGATGGGTTATTTGGGGAAGTGCCTTTGTCACCCAAAACACCTCTCCAACATAGCTACACTTTCAGATTTTTTTCATTTAGAAATCTAGTTTTGGGCTGTACAGTGAAAAGGGAGTTTGACATGCAAGTGAGGCCACAGTAACAGCTAATGGACGTACAAAAGGATGAGCGCCTCCCACCTGTATCCCAGCCTTTCCTCAAGGCTCATTTCATAGCTGTCCTCCAGTCTGACATGAAGTGGAAAGAAGGGCACCGTGAAGGGTGCGAAAGTGCACAAAAGGGGATGTCAGAAAAATACTCCGCCTCCTCAACAATGTTTCCTCAAGTGACCTTCAACCCTCTAGAACTGAAGACTCTGCCAGAGCTTTACTTTGAGGCGTGCCCTGGATGAAGGGAGGGCTACAGGCAAAGGCCAGCCTCTGTCTCCACGCAGAATGACAGGAAGCACTGGGGGCTGCTAATGTCCTGCGACAGCTCTCCTGGTGGGGCAGAGGTGAGGGGAACGGCAACAGCCTGGGACCACATGCCATCTTCCACAGGCCTGCGCTGAGCCCCAGATCCTGACTTGGAGTTAATATGGCCAAGTCACTAATGGCACAGTCCTCAGAAGACAGTATGCAGCAACCTTTAAAAGTAGTATTGTAGGTATAGGAGACCAGGAAGAGAGAAGCCGATTTAAATCTCATAATAATGGGAAAGAAGTATTAACGCCACATCCAGGATGCCGTTCATGTCATTCCACATAGAGTCAGTTTCCCTACAGTTTTCTTTTTCACAAATGGTTTTGTCTCTAAGAGGATGAGCGACAGTTGATGCCAGCAAAATAGATATTTTATATATGCGTATGAGCTCAAAAGGACTTTCAGCCTCCAAGAGATAAAACATTATGTGCATTAATAACCAGCTATGCCAATTTAATTAACAGGGAAATAAATTACTTACTACTTTTAAAGAATAAATAACATTAGGAGGAAATGCAATTATTTTATATAAAATGTGTGGTGCTTCCTAAGTCTACCTATTATCTCTCTTGCACACACAGAAGCACCATCCACACAAACTTCCTTTTTCATCTTCAACATTCTTCTAAATAAGAGGACTTCACAGGCCTGCTCTTGATGCCAGAATGAACCCCTTTCATTTGCTGATTGAGATCTGGCTCACCAGCCAATGTTTCCTGCTGGGTCCTTACAGAGGGTGCATTCATATTTTATCCTAATTTATTCATTATCAAACATCAAACCTTTGGAAGATAAAACGAAAACCGAGTGAACAATGCCAGGAGGATTGACTGGTTTGTTTTCATCTTCACTCTCAGATGAAAGAATTCTTCACTAGCACTACCCCTCTAACAACACAGCAGCCAGGTAATTGGGGGCAGGGGGTGGGGGAAATGACAGGCTGGGCCAAACCACTGGTGCACACAATAATCTCCAGCATCCAAAGTATCTAATGAGAACCTGAGAACCCAAGGCCTTGTATGAGTTGACCCAATCTTGTAATTAAGTATCAAAAATCCCCAAGCTACTTATGAGCATCTCCAAGTTACACACCCAAATCTCTACATATGCAAGACGAAAGACCCAAGTCATGCTTTCCTTCTGGGAGGAAAGCTTTAATGACAGCTCTGGCCAAGCATCAGATTTTCAGTATCAAAGACCCCAGTTTCTGTGTTAGTTCTGCTGCTTCGAGATGGCATTAATAATGGATACGTCACATATTCTTATTTATAAAAAGGGCTATTACCTTCCTCAAGGGTATTTGAGAAGGTGGATGAAATCATAATGGGAAGGTTGCTTACAAATGTCCAGTCATATATACACTGATAGTATTGCTGGTCCAAATCTGGTAAAGCAGCCAAGACAGCAACATCCTCCACCGTAAGCGGCCTCAAGTAGGAGCCGTGGCAAACCTGCTAGGATGTAGCATGCTATGTCTGTACCACGGGAGCTCAGATATGTAGATTTCTGCCCCACGTAAAATGCCAAATTAAAAACTTATTCTCCGGCTTAAGATATGTTATATTCTGTCGAAGGTGTCCTAACAACATGAAGTAAACATAATTCGGCGAATATCATCTCTTGAGATTGTCACTAAAAACCAGGGAACAGCAGTCACAACAAGGCAACAGTACACAGAGTGGAAAAGAGGTAAATTCACAACCACTGTGGGCAGAAGCCAGAGCCATCTTTAGGACCCTGGCTGGTCTGAGATTTTCTGGGGTGTTTCACCGGAGCTGATGCCATTTTAGGTTAGTGTTGCTGTTCCAGTGTAAGGAGGGCAACCCTTAAAACTCATCTCTGTCCTATTTTTGGCTTACTTGATCATTTGCAGTATGAAAACGATGAACGTTTTATTGAAGTCTTCTCAACAATGGACTGACAGTTAAATAATTTGGTGGATTTCCATTCTTGCTACCACCCAAGGGCATGGGTGTTCCTGAATGTTGAAGCACCCTCTTTAAAAATTAACCTATGGGGAGCCTGGGTGGGTGACTCAGTTGGGTAAGTGTCTGATTCAGCCCAGGTCATGATCTCAGGGTCCTGAGATTCAACCCTGCATAGGGCTCCAAACTCAGCAGGGAGTCTGCTTGTCTCTCTCCCTCCCCCTCTGTCCCTCTTCCCCCGCTCATGTTCTCTCTCAAATGAATAAAATCTTTAAAAAAATAAAAATGAAAATCAACTCAAAAAGATTTCGGGCTATACCCATCACCTCCTACTGGTCCTCGTACTTTATTAAAGCACTTTGGTCCCTTAATGTGGATCCAAGGAGAGAAGGACCATCTCCTTTTAGCCACTTCCTGCATAATGATCAGGTCAAAAGAAGTAGAAGGTTACATAGTAATTTGGAAAATTCAGGATTCTTCTAGAGTCATTTCTGGATTTGATGCTCCTTTCTTTCCCTAAGTGTAAACTCAGGCCAGCCTGGTTGGTATGCTCTCCAGATGACAGCCTGGCCAAAAGGTGATCTAAGGAATTCAAACGTAATTCTGGTTTGGCTATCTAGATTCTCTTATTGCAGTGACATGATTCTAGATCATAAAAATAATGACCACTCGGCTGCATCTACTGCTGACCAACAGACTACATGTGCCAAATTGTGATACAATGGGTCTCTGTTGGATAAAAATGCCCTCTCTGGGGCGCCTGGGTGGCACAGCGGTTAAAGCGTCTGCCTTCGGCTCAGGGCGTGATCCCAGCGTTCCGGGATCGAGTCCCACATCGGGCTCCTCCGCTGGGAGCCTGCTTCTTCCTCTCCCACTCCCCCTGCTGTGTTCCCTCTCTCACTGAATATCTCTCTGTCACATAAATAAATAAAATCTTTAAAAAAAAATGCCCTTTCTCCTCTTGTACCTGTCCCTTCTTGACACAGGTCTGGACATAGGTAGGGGATATCTGGGTCAAAGATGAAGTCAGAGCAGCTAAGATGGGACATTCTGATGAGGTGGTGGCAGAGAGGTAATAAGCTTGGCACCAGGGTCTGAGGGAAAACCTTGGACCCCAAGAATGAAGGGAAGATAAGGATATGCTTTTTAAAAATTAAGATAAAAGACCTGTGATAAAATCTTGAGCTTGGGAAATCTGAAATTGCTGCTTAAAAAGTGAGTGAACTCAAAGAACACTCTGGAGTATCTTGGATTTGCAAGATGATCATATAAAAAATGGAGACACTTGTTTGAAGACACGAATAGACACTTCTCCAAAGAAGACATGTAAATGGCCAATAGACACAGAATAAAATGCTGCATATCACTTGTCATCAGGGAAATACAAAACAAAACCACAATGAGATACCACCTTACACCAGTCAGAATGGCTAAAATTAACAAGATAGGAAGCAACAAATGTTGGCGAGGATGTGGAGAAAGGGGAACCCTCTTATACTGTTGGTAGGACTGCAAGCTGGTACAGCCACTCTGGAAAACCGTATGGAGGTTCCTCAAGAAGTTAAAAATAGAGCTACCCTATGACCCAGCAATTACACTACCGGTTATTTACCCCAAAAATACAGATGGAGTGAAAAGAAGGGGTACCTACACCCCAATGTTCATAGCAGCAATGCCCACAATAGTCAAAATGTGGAAGAAGCTGAGATGTCCTTCCAACAGATGAATGGATAAAGATGTGGTTCATATATACAATGGGATATTACTCAGCCATCAGAAAGGGTGAATACCTACCTTTTACATCGACGCGAATGGAACATGAGGGTATTATGCTAAGTGAAATAAGTCAATCAGAGAAAGACAATTACCACATGGTTTCACTCATATGTGGAATATAAGAAATAGCACAGAGAATCACAGGGGATGGCAGGGAAAAACGGAATGGGAAAAAATCAGAGAGGGAGATAAACCATGAGAGACTCTTGACTCTGGGAAACGAACTGAGGGTTGTGGAAGGGGAGGTGGGTGGGAGGGGCTGGGGTAACTGGGTAATGGTCATTAAGGATGGTATGTAATGTAATGAGCATTGGGTGTTATATGCAACTAATGAATCAATGAACACTACATCAAAAACTAATGATGTACTATATGTTGCCTAATTAAGAAGAAGGTTAAAACAACAAATAAACAAACAAACAAAAATGGAGACACTTGTTTGATCCTGGATCATGGAAGCAGATTGGAGCCACTGACGATAACCATGGTGGCTCTACATATGGGACACATAATCACCTAAGCCCTGTATGGAGTCAATTAAAATAAAAAAATAAATAAATTAGAGAAGAGGTTTATTTTTTAGCATATGCACAAATATTTGCTGTTTTATTTGATTTTTTCAGCTCTCTAGGATTACTTTATCTTAAATAGATGTCGATTTTAACGGGACATCAATTTAATATTTATTTAGAGATAAAGATTAATTTTTTTTTTAAAGGTGCACAAAGGAAGGTGATGATCCTTTGGGTTTTAAGGAAAATTTCTAGACAATTGAAGAATTCACTACAGTTCACGACATAAAAATATGAATGTAAATCTTATTTTTACTTCCATGTATTAAAAATAAAAGTACACAAATATACACACTTATATATACACACATATGAATTTCTATACTGCCCACATATATGAATATATACATATAGACACCTATATACTTTAAATCATCGATTGAATGTAGATATAGGTTTCTTCCAAATATCTTAAATATACATCACTAATTAGAGCTTTTTAACTTTATTTTCATGTTTAAGATTAATGAGAATTTTAATGATATATATTTTAAGTGTGTCATATTGGAAAAATTCAGTGCTGTAATTATTCTCAAAGAGAACCAGTGAAGTCCTAAAAATAATAGATTTTAAATAATTTCGTTTACTTTTTTTTAAGAGTTATTTTATTTATTTATTTATTTATTTATTTATTTTAAAGATTTTCTTTATTTACTTGACAGAGAGAGAGAGAGAGAGAGCAAGTAGGGGGAGTGGCAGGCAGAGGGAGAGGGAGAAGCAGGCCCCCCCTTAGAAGGGAGCAAGATGCAGGTCTTGATCCCAGGATCTTGGGATCATGAGCTGAGTCTAAGGCAAACACTTCACCAACTGAGTCACCCAGGCACCGCCAGATTTATTTATTTTAGAAAGTGGGAGGGAGAGAGAGAGACAGCGCATGAGTGCACGCGAAGGGGGTTGGGGCAGAGGGAGAGGGAGACAGACTCTTCAGACTCCCAGCTGAGCACCATCCCAGGACCCTGAGATCATGGCCTGAGCTAAAATCAAGAGTCAGGTGCTTAGCCACAAGGCGCCCCAAATTATTTCTGTGTTTAAAAAGCAGTTGAAAACAACTGTGTAAGAGTGTAGTGCCCGAGATCTTTGCTATTTTTTTTTATCTTTGTCTTATTTCGTGGATTGGCCTGTAATGAATTTTTACCCAAACACATTATGGTAATTTGGTCTTGTCTCAAAGATACCAGTTCTTTGACTTCTCTCTCCTGCCTCCTTTTCCTTCTCTTTCTACCTCTGTCTTATTTTGAGAGTAGCAAAGCTCCTTCAAAGCCACTGAGAAATATTTTCTTTATAAAATCAGAAAATAGTTCCTGAAATACTAATTTTATAGTTACTAAATATCAATATACCAATCACCAAAAGGGGGAAAAGATTCAATTATTTTCCAAGATCTAGAGGGGAAATACCAGAAGAATTTTAGAGGATTTATTGATTTTTTTTCTCCCTTGGGACCACAGGTTGATTCTTAATCTCTTGCTTCTGAACTAAAAAATATTTCTAGAGGTGCCTGAGTGGCTCAGTCGATTAAGTGGCTGACTCTTGATTTCAGCTCAGGTCATGATCTCAGGGTTATGAGATCGCATAGGGCTTCACACTCAGTGGGGAGTGTGCTTGAAGAATCTCTCTCTCCCTCCCACTGTCCCTCCCCTCAACTCTCACTCTCGTTCTCTCCTCCTCGAAAATAAATAAATAAATGTTAAAAGAAATATATTTCTAGACCCTAATCTCCAAGCTATCTATTTTCTCCTTTTAGAAGTTAGGCAGGCATAGAACTTCTGTTTTAGTGGCTATAAAAAGTTAGAAATATAGGTATATAAACTAGGAATAAATGATATATGTATAAAACTAAGAAAATTGGAAAACCACATTTACTACAAGAATATGGTTGGGAGCACCTAAGAAAACAATCTATTCTCAGTGCCAGAGACTTCCAGCTTTAAAACCATTTTATTCCCTGAAAAAATACGTTTAATACGAATAAACTCTGTGATAGAAGAGGTTCCCATACAGTTCTAAGTAAAGATTTGCATATTTGTGAATACACTGGGTCTTACCTTAAATCATTTATAACAATTCATGCCACAAAATGCCCAATGAAAGTCAAGTGCTTTTAACAGAGGACCCACATTTTATCACCACCATTCCTTTGGGAAGGTACATTTTAATTTTGTCAAAAAGTCCACGACATTTAAATATTGGTAATACAAAGCACGAGCTGTGTCCTATATCTGATGAATAACTTCAATGGAGTTTTAAGTTACTACTCAAGCTTCTGCTGCCCATTCAGATCACGTTTCCATTACTTTCTGTTGCTGTTGAAATTGATGAACGATTCTATGCAAAAGAAGTCTTTTGGAGGCACTCTGGAGGTTTTCAAGTCTCTCTTCTCTTTCTTCAGTTAGGGCAGTTTCTTCCGAAAGCTAACGAAGCAAACACATTTAGGAAGAAAGGCTAACTTCCTGATGCTTAAAACTTTCATTTGAGGATCGAAGAGCTTAGTTCCCGTTCTTAAAAAAAAGAGTTCGAGAATCTGAGCTTCTCAGTTGAATTCCAAGACGCTTCCACACACCAAACTAGAGTGCATGCAATAAAAGCCTAATATTCTCATACCTGCCCTCCTGCCTATTAGGAAGAAAAATTCCAAGGAAAAAACCAAACTCCAAGATGCAGGCGTTCAGAGTGCCTCCTCTAAATGTAAAGTTGTCTTTCTAAAGAAATGATTCATATTCACTTGGGTGATGTTAGTGTGCCTGCACAGGGTGCGATCCTCTACGTTTTTCTGTATATGTGGATACCGTCCATGTACCATGACATTATGAAAATATTTGATTATACATATGCTGTGTCTTATGCACATTCTTTAAAAAGGAACAAAAATAGATTCCATAATTTAATTGTGAGAGTTCTGTTTTAAATTTTGAATTTCAAAAATAATATTGGTTCACAAAAATAATTCCAATACTTTGGAAAGTTCTACAACTAAAACAATTCCCTTTTGCTTTTCTCCAATTCATAACATAATTCTGCAGTGTGAACTTCCATGAAGAATTATTGGATGAACTTTCAGAGTTTAACTTATATACAAATAAATAGCTTTATCCTGCATCAAAATAGCTTCCGCAAGATTTCTGTATCATTTCACTTGATTTTTCTGACCACTGACTTTTATTTATTTGAAACATTCTCAGCTCACGTTTCCTAGAATTAGTCATTTTGTTTTCTTCTCTAATATCCACCCTACTTCTTTCCCAGGTTCATCTACTAAAGTCCTACTCATCCTTCCATTCCCAAATGGAGTACCACTTTCTCAAGACACTTCTGCTATAGTCTGAGACCAGGGCAGTTAGTTCCCAAAAGGGGGGATTCCTTCCTCCTGCACAGCACCTATCAGAGTGAACATTTTAAATTTATTAATGAAGTATTTTGATTGAGATTCCTTCCCTACTACAGCATAATCTCAAAGGGGACAGAGAATATATATGGTTTGAGCTCAGTTGTATCCTCAACAAGATGTGGACTTTCTGGAAAAAAACCCAAGAACTTAAGAAATAATCATTAAATAAATCAATGAATCAATGAGTAAATGGATAAAAATTCTCCTAACAGAAATCAGAGGACAAGTTTTATACTGTTCAGAACCTCTTCATTACCCAGTTTAGATATATCTTTAGACTCTTTTGCATCTTATTTCAGACCTGTTAACTTCCATGATGAGCTTCAATTTAAGTGCTTAGAATTGCTGGTTCATGTTTATGAGGATGGACGTGGGATTAAATTCACCATGACAAGTACAAACTTAAAAGTGCTTCATCATCTAATCATATTTGTGACAGTTCATTTTGCAATATTGAATAATGATTGTAAATGACTGAAACACAATCTACAAAAACACTTGGGCCCATGGTGATAGTTAACAAAAAAGAAATCTCAAGTCTTTATTCAAAGAAACTTCTAGAAAACAGATGAACATATGGGAGAAGGATAACGAGAGAGAGAGAGAGAGAGAGAAACAAACCATAAGAAACTTTTAATGATAAAGAACAAATTGAGGGTTGATGGAGGAAGGTGGGTGGGGGATGGGCTAGATGGGGGATGGATATTACGAAGGGCACTTGTTAAGATGAGCACTGGGTGTTGTATGTAAGTGATGAACCAGTGAATTCTAGTCCTGAAACTAACGTTGCACCGTATGCTAACTAACTAGAATTTAATTAAAATCTGAAAATGAAGCACCCAACTTTATCCAAAAAAATTTTTTTTAAAAAGAAACTACTAATTGACCCTTTCCTTTGAAATTTGCTAATCAAAGAGTGATAATTAAGACTTTACTCTTTGTTGAAATAGCAACTACGGTTTAGGGCACTGACCAGCCTCATTAAATAAGGGAAAGTAGAGAATTCTGTAAAAGAATCAGAGGAATAATCAATTGTCATCAACTATTGATGACAATATAGATTCTGACAACAATCAATTGGTGTTAAAACTATAAAACTGTAAGATGAATGGTTGATGGGAACCAGAAATTTGTACACTACTAACTCATAACCTAGAGATTACTTTTGTTTACATGGGGAAAACTTAAATTGTATTATGGTCCTTATTTAAAAGAAATAAGAAGCAAATTAAATCCATGGCGTTGGATTTCTCTTGGTTTGGATATCTGGGGGCAGTAGGGCAAGTGTGAATTTAAAAAAATGATAATATAGCATATTAAGACACTATTATTTTAATGAGATAATATTATTAGGGGTATAGAGGAAAATATGCTATTTTTTAAAGATGCACACCAAAGCTGAAGAATAAAGGCAAAAGAAAGGTATTTTCTAACACACTTAAATTGAGAAGTTTGTTACTAATAGATCATTATACCACGTAGAAAAAAAAAAAAAATGACCCTGAAGGACAGGCGTGAGATGCAAGGAGTGAAGAACAGAGATAACGGAAAAATATACAAAGACTTGCCAATGGGGCACCTGGTTGGCTCAGTCTATTGATCATCTGACTCTTGGATTTGGCCCAGGTCATGATCTCAGAGTCCTGGGATAGAGTCCTGCATTGGGCTCCCCGCTCAGCAGGGAGTCTGCTCGAAGATTCTCTCCCTCTGCTCCTCCCTCTGCTCACACACACACTCTCTCTCTTTCTCACATAAGTAAATAAATCTTTAAAAAAAATAAAAAAGGACTTGCCAAACAACAATGAGAGTAGTATCTATAGTAGTTTAAAAAGAAAAAAATCAGATGAATTTAAAATAATAAGAGGTCGGGAATGTGAATTATAAAGAAGAATGAAGAAGTTGTGTGGGTCTAACGAGTGCTCCTTAAAAGGTGTCTCACGGAGTAGAAACGTCACACTCAGCTGGGAGTTTGTTAGAATGTAGACTCTCTGATCCACTCTAGACCTACAGAATCAAAATCAAATCAAAATCTACTCTTCAACAAGGTCCTTGTGTGTTTCCATATGGACCTTAAACTCAGCAATCATTGCTGTCTGGAAGCAAATGAAATATTGTTAACTCTAGACTTCAATTATTTTTATTTGAAATAATTTGAAATTAATACTATAACCAAACTAACTAAAGAACAGAAATAGATTTCATATTTTCTAAACTAGAAGAGGGACAGAAATGAAAAGGGAGTAATTAAAAAGACAAGAAATGAGATAAAAATATAGACTAAGCCAAACAAATAGAACCAGAAAATGTGACATGAATTCAAACAACAGAGTATAAGCATTAACCCTTTAAAAATTCTCTTGAAAGCCAGTCATTGTTTCTCACTCTTCCAAGTCTGGGATGACATGTATGGTTCATAAACAAATGGTAGGAGTTACAGAGTTTTTCCCAAAATTGTATCCACTCACTTTCTCCCTCCATTCCTACCCATTGATTTGAGTAAGACAGAAAACCAAGAGTAATTGCTGTGGCTTACATATGAACTTCATCAATTTCTGGTGGTGAGTATGGATTGCCAGTGAACCCCTTCTTTCATTTTATAGCTACTGTGTGTGGCTTAGCTTTCTAGAATTTACTCCGATTTTGGGTAATAACTTTTAGTTTTTGGAGGTAGTACAGATTGGGGAGTTTCATTCTCCTTGAAAATTCCAATAATACTTTTGGATAATCCTCACAAATGAATGGATTAATTATCCATTGTTATGTAACAACTTATCCTAAGATCTAAAAGCCCAAGACATCGAACAGTAATCTCACATATCTGAGGGTCAGGGATCGTGGTACTGGGTAGCTGAGTGGTTTTGGCTCAGGGTCCATCATTGGGTGGCTGTCAAGATGTCAGCCAGGCCTGAAGTCATCATGTCAAGATTTGTATGGCACTAAAGGATCCACTTCCAAAATTATCCCCTGATTGTTGGCAGGCCTCAGTTCCTCATGGGCTAATGGACCAAGGTTCTTACTCCCTTGTTATGTGGGTTTCTCCATAGCACTAACAACAAAATGGCAGATGAATAACTCCATGGTGAGTAACCAGAGAGAGAAAGAGAGACAGCCAGTGAGAAAGGGAACACAAGCAGGGGGAGTGGGAGAGGAAGAAGCACGTTCCCAGTGGAGCAGGGAGCCCGATGCGGGGCTCGATCCCAGGACCCCGAGATCAGGCTCTGAACCGATGGCAGACGCTTAACAACTGAGCCACCCAGGTGCCCCTATATTTTTTAACCTGAACATGGAAATAATGGATCATTTCTGGCCTATTCTATTTGCTAGAAGTGAGACACTAAATCTAGGACATAGTCACAGGTATTGGAATTAAGCATTACCTGTAGAAGAAAGGAGAATTAAAGCATATGTTGATGTAGTTTTAAAACCACCACAATGTACATGAAGGACTATAATATAGGATGATGACTAGATATTGTACTTTTTTACTGAGAATAAAAATGAAGAGACAGTTAATCCAGTAATACATAAAAGTGGCAGATAAGACCATTTTTGTTCAATAAATTTCTTCGATAATTTTATATTCTTCTTATAAACGAGATTCATGTTCATTATATTGGAAAGTATAAGAAAATGTGAATAAGAAAATGAGGTAAGCTCCTAATTTGACAAGTGCAAATAACTCTATATTTAGACCATCATTGTACCTTTTCTTCCAAACACTTTTATATACACATATTTTTATATGCATATGTTATGTGTTGGCCAACCTCTCTTACTCACTTCATACCTCTATTTCTTCCCGATGCAGGCTTTCACATTTAAAGCTTTCTTAGTCCCTGAAAGAGAGTGATAGCTTCTACTTAGACATAAATCTGAAAGGCATAGAATTTTGTTTTTTGTTTCATTTTTCTTTTTTTGTACAAACTTGATTAATTTCCAATGGCATTGTTTTTCTTGTTAAAGCTGAATAAATACGAGCTGATTTGTGATTTTGGCTGACTTCTTTTTAAAAAGTGGGTTAAAATGGCAGATTTCCTTTTTTTCTTTTTTTTCCATTCCAATTTGGGTTTACTTAAGACAGACCTATCAGAAAAAGAAAGCCAGAGCAAACAGCCAAAGATAATGCCTAATCACCATCTATCATAATTAAGCTCATGACAGTGCTAATCTTGTGGAACACTTGGGACCTGGCAGTTACTGGAAGCCTCTCAGTTGTACTTTGCCCATTGTTCCAACATTTTCTAGCATCATTCTACAACGCAGAATTTTTTTAAGAGTCTTTTTTTTCCCTTTGCATTTGAAGTGAATCCATTTCAATTTTGAAAGAGAATCATTCTACAGCAACTGTTGTAATCAAGATCTGTGAATGCCTGAGTATGAGTCATAGTGAAAATACAAACATTGTCCAACTTCTTCGCATTTCAATCATGGGTCCATTTGCTTACACGTGTACCCCCAGATCCATACATATGGTGCTATGCATTTTGTTGTCATTTGTTTGGTTTTGAGATTACAGGAAATGAGAAAAAAAGTTTCAATCACCTATTTATGAAGGGTAATGGATACTAGTAATTATCTCGAGCTACCTGTAACAGAGACTTGGACTTACATGGATTTCAGATTCCTTGTGTCTCGTACAACATGAGCTAGGATGGTGGCTCCATAAAGCTATCAGGGCCCAGGTTCCAAATTTAACCTTTTGGCTCTATCATCCTTAATGTAGAACTTCCATCCTCACATTCATCACATGATCACAAGATGATTACTGGGCTGCCATAATCATTACTAGAGTCCAGATATGGATATAAGGGAAAAGAATAAAGCAAAAGATCCTCTGGTAGTCCCAGAGCTCTTAAAGAATTTTCCCCAAAACTCGCTCAGTAAATTCCACTCACGTATCATTAGCCACCCCATAAGCAAGGGACATTAGAAAACATAATTTTGGAGATGGGCACATTGTTGCTCCTAATGATATAGAGATTCTGAAAATAATCAAGAAGTAGGGAATAGACAGTGAGCAGGTATATAGGTTATAAGAGAGAAAAATCTGAATTTTTACCACATAAGTCAAAGGTTAGGAAAACTAAGTACTAAGATTCTTTTTTCTTTTGTGTGTTTTTTGAAGATAGATGACACACAATGTTACATTAGTTTCAGGTGTTTGACTTAGTGATATGACAAGTTTATACATTGTGCTGGATGGCTACGACTTCACATAAAACTCTATCCATTCAAATACTGAGGTTAATTATATATTATATTAACATTAGAATAGCACATATTTTTAAAAACTTAATCTATTAGACATAAAGATGAAGTCTCAGGATTGTTTCATTGGAATTTGTTAATGCTATGTAGATTCTTGATATCTGAAGAAATCTGAGCTGCTGAAAGTGAGGCTGGCTATGTGATTGCTAGCAATGGTCCTCTCCTTTCTAGCCTACCATTCTTCTAGACCTTAATGCATGTCTCTGCAACTGGATTCTGGAAGAGAATAACCAAAAGAGAATACATATTGAAGAGAAAGTAAAACTACAGCACCATTTTACATTTGTGCAAGATTTCAAACTAAAAAGAGAGAAAAGCTTTTTATGTATGTTATTTCTAAAAAAACACCTAACACTTCTGTGAGATGGACAGGTACCCTTATCCCCATGCCACTGATAAGAAAAACCGTGCATTCTAGAAGGATCAAATAACTTGTACAACACCATCAAATACATTCATTCGTGGTCTTGCTGGTTCTCGAATACAGATCATCTTCCAACTCCACGATTCTTACAAGAGGAAATAAAAACCCCCAATCATTCTGTCTCAGAAGAAAACACTCAAGACAAAGTCAGGCATCTGACTTCATGGCCACTGAGGAGGACAACAAGATCACAAGAGCAGAGGTTCATGAATTAAGGAAACATTGAGCCCACTGTGCTGATGGGTGTGGGAGCGATGAAAGAGACAGGTTAGACCTACTTGAGTCACATGACTTTTTCAGTCTCAACAATCATTTGGAACATGTATGTAGACAGTATAGACACGGGATATCAGTGGCAGAGGTGGTAACAGTTACTCAAACAGGAAATAAGCAGGCAATATGATGATCTGGATCACATTTTCATTGTAATAAAATGCAAGTCTCCGGAATAAGAGACTTTTAGAATTCAAATTTCATTTGATAGAAAACCTGATTGAAAATTAATTAAGGGATTATAAAGACAACTGTTGTCATTCATTTTCCAAAGTGAAAATGGATAAGGAAGAACAGCAACATTTTTCAGTGGAGCTGAAAGTTCAACTTTTATAAGCAATATGTGTTGCCAGACTGCTCTATAAAGACAGCATAGATGACTTATTAGTTATCTCTTTTAATAGACTGAATACAAACTCTTAACATCTGCTCTTGTCTTAAGCTAGACACCAGCTATCCATCACATAGTTTTGATGTTCAGATCACAAACTGACCTAGCATAATTAATCAAGAAAACAACTCATCAGTGGCCATGAATCAGTCACAAACTGCCGCTGTTAAAATGCAAATACATATTCATGCATAAACAGGAGGGTAGACAGCATCATTCCCTTGTTAGACTAAATCTTATAATGAATCCTTGACAAAGACTATAAACAATTTAAACAGTATCTTATACCATATTTTGTGTGTGGGGAACTTGGAAAGAGTATAGAGAAAAGTACAATAATGATTCAAAGGGCTAAAAAGGGAAGATAAATGATATGATTGAACTATTTATTTAGTTTTAAGAAGAAAAGTTCCAAGAGTACCTAATCTCAGATCTTCAAGCACGTTGTATGATTGGAGTTTTGGACCACATATTTTAATCTATAGGGAACAATATAAACATACTTTAACAAGATACATTTAAAATACACATATGTAGAAAATTATTCACTGTAAGAGCTGTTTATGTGAATAGTTGATAAGAGGATTTGAAAATTTTCCTTCCTTTACTCACCTTAGTCATAAGGTAAACAGTCAACCAACTAGACTTGTTGGGTGAATGATGAGATTTGCATTTGTACAGTAATGTGGAATACCTGGGAGTAGCGACTAAAGATGTAGTTGGGTGCCATATTGTGAATGACCATGTAACCCAAGCTAAGTGATTTGAAAATTATTTTGGAAGCAATGTAAAAAAGCAGAAAATAGTTTTTAACTGGAGAATGACATCAGTTTTACCGAAGGACAGGAACTTAAACAGAAACTTAATCCTTTTGTGAGATCTGAGTTTCAATAAATTTACACTATTTGTTGAGTTTTTTACTCTGTATGAGGCATTCTTTTGACAGAGTCAAAAACTGCCTATGACATTGTTGGGATGAAATGTAAAGCCAAGTAGAATGCCTGCTTCAAAATTGTCAAAAAAATTCCTTCAAAATTCAAAACAGGAAGAGTTAAATTAAATATAATTTTACTATCTTTTATGACTTTAGGTTCTCTGAGTCTGTAATTTTTAGGGATACACAACGTTATTGTATCCAAGAACAATCAGCTGGAATCTACTGTTGTGTTTTGTTTTTTAGAGAGAGGGTGCGAGAGAGCACAAGCAGGGTGAGCTGCAGAGGGAGAGGAAGCAGGCTCCCCACTGACCAGGGAGCCCAATGCGGCGCTCATTCCAGGACCCTAGAATCATGCCTTGAGCTGAAGGCAGATACTTAACCAACTGAGCCACCCAGGTGCCCCAGGAATCTACTGGTTTTTAAAATACTGAAACATGACTTTTTTGTTACATATGCGCTGTTCTTTGATTCATAAAAGATGTCTTACTCTTCTGATACCATAGCAAATAATTTAATGAGATTTATTACATAAGTGGTATTGCCAAATTAAGAGATCTTCAGAAATTCTATTCCCTAAATTTAAAAGGTCCCCCCACTCCTAATCCAATCACAGTTAATTTGGACACAGCCTTAACTTTGCACTTACATTAGGCATAGCTTCAAGATCTCTACAAGATACCAGACTCTTATGGGCCCCAAATTCTACCCATACTGGCGAGATTATAGAAGTTAAACCCACCAAGTTCATACTGACTGATCCCACCATTTATCCAGGCTTAGACACTACTACATGAAACCAGAAGTAAAAGACAGAATACGACTGTTCTGGAAGGGCTAATAAACATAGGACTGATTCCTTGAGTAGCCCTTGCAAGTTTTTGTTTTTTTTTCAGCTTCACCTGAAGCATATGTTCTAGTTATGGATTGAGGTTCTGCTTTCTTTAGATTCCATTTACATTTAGATAATCAACACTCATCTACCTTTACGTGATAGAATCATCAGGAATATATGGACTGTCATGCCCCAGAGATTTCAAGAATCTTTGTCTTACTTTTCACAGGTTTCAGGACCTCAAATTCCCCAATAATTCTATCCTCATTTAATATGTGGATCACTTGTAACAAAACTCTGAAGATGAAAAGAGCTCCCGAAGTCACCTTCCACAGAAAAAGAACACAAAAGCTTCAAGGAAAAAACAAGTATGGTTTGTCACCTTACTTGAGGCATGATAGGCTTCAGGGAGACAAGCCTCTTAGCTCTAATTGACCATAAGTTATTGAAAGCTTCCCTAGACAAATAATTAAAAAGACAGTTCTAGAGAATTCTAGTTCTCACTACCTCTTTCAGACATTGGGCTCCCACCTTCCGTGAAATCATTTTTTCTCTTCATGTTTCCAACATGAGGCTGCATTTTGCAAACTGAAGCCAGCTCTAACAACGCCCTCCTCTAGGTTTGCCTGACTCCATAAACCTTTCTCTCTGTACACTCATAAACCATCTGGTCAGGCTTATAGCTAATTATAGTCTTTCTCTTTATCCATTAACAAAGGCTAACCCATCTTTCCTCAAGGCTATAGAAGCTGGGGCAAAACTCATGAAAGCTTCTGCTGACATATTTTTGGGATCTTTCATGAATCTAATGATCATCTGGATGAATAAACTTTGCTAGTTAATGAAAAATACTTACTTCATCACAAGCTGGCTTACACTTCATGACTGTTGTTATGTCCTCCTTAATGTATTGCTATTCATCACAGTAATGCATAAACATTACCTCTCCCCTCCTCTTATTAAAAAAAAAAGAAAAAGAAAAGAGAAAGAAATGACTGTTTAGCATCTGTCTCACAATTATCTATACCCCATGTATTCTTACTAGAAACTCCTTAGGAAAATCTGAACTTGACTGTTTATTGATGGATCATATATGTAAAGGCAGAAATGAGAAATAATTAGTCTGGGTATTGCATTATAGATTTCCTTTCATCCACAGAATATAATCCCAAAATGTAGACTAAATCTGTTAAAATGACAAAAGTGATAAAATGAGATGAAACCAGAGAGGGAGACAAACCATAAGAGACTCTTAATCATAGGAAACAAACTGAGGGTTGCTGGAGGGGAGGTGGGGGGAGGGATGGGGTAACTGGGTGATGGACATTAAGGAGGGCATGCGATATAATGAGCATTGGGTATTATATAGGACTGATGAATCACAGACCTGTACCTCTGAAACCAATAATACATTATATGTTAATTAAAAAAACAAAACAAAGAAACATAAACAAAAAAATGACAAAAGTGTTTGCCTTTACCAGAAGTTTCCACCTAGCTAGAGAAAGAAAGTTGATTTAGAAACAGACTCTGGGCATGTCTCTGGGTGTCTATGACACTGAGATGATTTGGAAATATCGAGTCTCCCTAATTTCAGAAGGAACCCTAAAACATTGGACAAGTCAAGCAACTTTTAGGCACCCTAATGCAGCAAAGGAAGATCCTATTATAAAGGTAGTTAAAAGAGTGAGTAAAAAGTGGCTGATCTGGACTAAGGGAAATACCCTTGCTCATCATTACCCTGACCAGACCATACCTCTAGAGGGATTTGTGACATCCTCCCAAACCAAGTCCGGTGGAGTTCAAAGAAACTATTAAAGAATGCCACAATTCCACCTCAACGTTAGGTAAAAAAATATTGGAAATAGTTTGGATATAAACTACTTTAAAAGAGTCTGACACTCTTGGACCAGTAGGCGGGTTGCAGCATCGGAGGTCATGGAGAGCACTGCTAATACCTTACACGAGATCTGTCCACCAGCAGGAACAAATTGGTCACTAGTCTAAAGCAACACTCCAGTAGGTAAGTTTTAAGCCACAGAATGTGTCTTTTGTGCATACCTCGCCTGCCAAAAACACAATTCTAGCAAAATTGTCAAGGTGGAGCATGGACAAAAGTCAAAATTGCAAGACGCATGCAAGTACCTTCAAATGAACTCCATACTAACAGCCGCTGCTGTGGAATGTGCACGTGCTCTGGTTGGTGTCTGCTGTTTTTAGGAGGCCCATCCCTTCCCTCTGGAAGAGCTACAACTCTGAGAATGGCAAAAATGCTACTCAGCTTCATGTTTCCTGACTGGAAAATCAGAACCTACCTTTACAGTTACTGTCATTAATAAATTCTACAAAGCACCACCAGTTACTCGAATACACAAATACTGTCTATACCAAGGGCTGGCAAAACAGTGGCCCACGGGAGAAACCCAGTCTGCCAACCGCTTTGTAAAGAAGTTTATTGGGACCTAAATTCATGTCATATTGTCTATGGCATTTTATGCTACACAGCAGAGTAATTACAAGAAGGCCCACAGGGTCTACAAGCTTAAATTACTTATTACCTGACCCTTGATAGAAAATGTTTGCTACATTCAGCCTATACCGTCCTCAATCTTATTGCAAATGTAAGTCAGTTGCCAGTTGTACTGACCCAAATTCTCCCCAACAGTTGAACTTTCCAGGCCCAATGCAATGTGTCCATAGTTACAGAACAAAGAGATCAACTTATCTGGCAGTTAACTGGCTTTTTTTTTTTTTTTTTTTAAGATTTTATTGATTTATTCGACAGGATAGAGACAGCCAGCGAGAGAGGGAACACAAGCAGGGGGAGTGGGAGAGGAAGAAGCAGGCTCATAGCGGAGGAGCCTGATGTGGGGCTCGATCCCAGAACGCCGGGATCACGCCCTGAGCTGAAGGCAGACGCTTAACCGCTGTGCCACCCAGGCGCCCCAACTGGCTCTTTTTAAGTGAGAAAAGCCAACTTATAAATCCAGCGATACCACTTATAGCCTTTGGCTACAAGAAGACATGGTTAGATAACGCAAGTAACTCACACAGTAGACAAAACCTTATCAAACGATACCACCTCTCTTCAACCCTAACTGACCAGCCGTTGCATGAACTAAAACCCTGGAGACTTGGTCTTCTGGAATGGATATCAAAATGAAAAAAGTCCTTGAACCCTCTTGGAAAGAACCTTATTAGGTACTCTGAACAATTATTGTGGGGGGTAATCTTCAAGATAGCTATGATTCATGGATCTATGGGTCCCCATGACAGAGACAAGTGCCTGTGGACTACAGGAAGGCCACGTAGAGAGCTCACAACCTTTGACAGGGGAATCCAAGAATCTGTTTTACATTTTGGGAAGATCGCTTACACTGTTGGCTGGAAACTAACTTGAAGGGAAGAAAAAGTTACAGAAGGAAAATTGTTAAATAACAATTGCAACCATCTAGGTTGTCTGATAAGTGTCTGATAATCGTTTTGGATTGGTCACTTTCCATTGTGTTCAAGATGGGACAGATCTGAGACATATTTCAGAGTACAGACTCAGAAATGTCACTGGATAATTTCTAAGCAAAATATGATGAAAAGTAAAATTGGAAAAGGCCAATAATCATTAAAGGAACTAAATTCCAAATCAAAAAATATCTCTTTTTCCAGGCCTTTTGCCCCAAATCACAAAGCCGAGATATTTGAAGGGACAAGTTTATTAAATTATTAAGGGAAAAAATATCTATTGTATACAAATTACTGAGACAAAATACAAAGGAGGAAGGAGATAACAACTTCAATTTAGAAAAGTATGGTAACACCGATATGAAGATTGAACAAGGACTGTTCAACAAAACAAACAGGTAAGTTAACGTTACTTATTCACTTATGTATAATTTTGACATCGAGTATTACATTTAGTAATAGAAAATCTTCAGCTTCCTGAAGATTAAGAAAAAAGGACATCATGTTCAAGTAGTGTTTATTCAAGGCATAAAAGACATCTAATGTGATTTATCACCCAAAAAGATTAAGGAGAGAATTTTATGTGATCTTCTCAAAAGATTTACATACTTTTATGTTTTGCTAAGAATAGTAATTTCAATAGGTCATGAAAGTATCTAAATTCTTTTGAAACAGCTTTCAGCGGCAGGTGTTCTCTGCTAGGAGATGTTTTATGAGCACTGTCTAGGCACTGAGTGACACTGAAGTGTCCTCTGCACAGTCACCCTCGTGGTAAGTGGGTAGGTCAGAACGTGAGATTCAGTATTCACCCAAGAGCAGCACAGAATCACCCTGAACCCCAAACAGAAGACTGTAAAAATCACTTTACAAATAACATCCATTTGTCTACTTTTCAAAAGTGCCAGCTCTTGAGTGGCAGAAAATGGAAAGACCAAAGGACCGGACATCCTAGGAGAACCGATGCCCAAGTGTTGAGCTCTGCTACCCAGGGTCGGGGGAGCTGGTCCTGCCCTGGCTTCTAAAGCTTAATTTACGCATTCCAGATTTTCATCTTTTGGAGTACTTCTGCTTTAAGGTCTTGTTTCTCTACTAAGTTTTTAAGTGTGCCAGCCTAAGAGCTAGCCAGTCTTCCTCAGTCCTACAGTCAAGACCAGGAACCCTTCTTTGGTGAGGCTTAAATCTGAGTCAAGAATGAAGAGACCAAACACCAAGATCTTAAAAAACTCAAATGATAAGGGCGCCTGAGTGGCTCAGTCAGTGAAGGGCCTGACTCCTGATTTTGGCTCAGGTCATGATCTCGGGGTTGTGGGATTGAGGCCTGTGTCAGGCTCCACGCTCAGTGCAGAGTCTGATTCTCTCTCTCCCTCTGCTCCCCCCACCAAAAATGCGTGCTCTTTTTCCCCTCTCTCTCTCAAGTAAATATATAAACAAAATCTTTTTTTTTTTTTAGCCAAATGATAGTGGAACTAGTGCCCACTTAGAAAAGTATGCATGTGAATATCTGCTGATTATGTAGATAGGTAGGTAAAATTCAAAAGACGGATTATGCTGTGAAAACAAAATGGTTAAAATTATGCTACAACTACTGTCTTTCAGATCATCTCTCTACCTCGTACACGCTAGAATGAGGTCTTGGTGCTGAAAAGCCAGGACCTATGACACAGTTGCAGAAACTATCTTGAGAGTTACTAGAACAGTAATATAGAAAGAATCCTTTTCCCTGGATATCTTTCTGGCTTAGAGCCATCCACTTGCCACAGACGACTTACCACCTGTGGATTAAGAGAAACGCAACCTTTTGTTGTTTGAGCCACTACATTTTTCAGTTGCTTCATTATACAAAGTTTCGCTTTATTTAGAAATCAGCCCCTGCGAAGTGGGAGAGTGCCACAATGAAATCCGTGATCCTGATTTATCCATTAGTGCTGTGATGGAGAGCAAGGAAACAGATGGTACATTCTGGAAAACTGACGATCGCTATTATCCCACAGCAAACATGCGACAAAACTCTGCGTGAGCTAACTCGAAAGGCAGATTATGTGCAGAATGAGACTGTACAATAGGGCAAGCATTTTGAAGAAGTCAAAACAATGATAGGTTTGACTATTTCTTACTACATTTAGCAAGATGCTACAATCTAGGAAAACCAACATCCCGTTTTCAAATATCAAGAACCATTCTCTTCTATAAAATTAGTACAGATGATGGGATAAAATATTGTAAAGCTGTGGTGAGAAAGAAAGCAGTAAGTTTGCCAAAGGCTCCCTGTGGCCCAAAACCTAAACTGACCGAGACTGCAGAAATTTGGGGGGAAACATTGTTTCATTACCTTCAAAGATTAGGAAATAAAAATGATATAGAGGGTTTCTTAAATGCCTCCCATTATTTTTCTCTGTTAATAAGAAATAATACAACAGCAAAACTCAGGTTAAGATTTTGATCTACCAGCTAGATCTGCAGATTCAGGAGACCTCAGGGTAAGTACCGTTGAGGGTGAGGATAACAGGCCAAATATGGGGGATCAGCAAGCAAACACGTGAAGGATTAAAATAACGAGCGGCTACAATGAATTCCCATTTCATACACAACAAGGCATCTGTAATCAAAAGACAGATGATGTCAAGTGTTGGCAAGGAGGGGAAGAAATTGGACCTTCACGCACTGCTGGTTGATATGGTGCAGACACTTTGGAAGATAGCTTAGCATTTCTTCACTATGTTAAATATAAAGTTAACAGATGATCCATATCTATATCTCTTGGGTTTTATTATGTTTATAATAAAAACATACTACAAAATCTTGAACTCAAATGTTCACAGCAGCATTATTCAGAATAGCCAAAAGGAGAAACAATCCAAATGTCCATCAAGTAATGAATGGCTCAATCACGGTATGTCCATACAATGGAATATTATTGAGCAATAAAAGGAAACGAGGGACTATTACATACCACGACATGGATGAACTTTGAAAACATTATGCTTAATGTCACACAAAGTCACAAAAAGATCACACGGTAAATGATTTCATTTATACACACCGCCACAATGGGCAAATCTGTAGAGACAAAGTAGATTTGCAGTTGCACAGGGCTGGCAGCAAACGGTAAGAAGGGGATGATGAGGGTGGGAAGTGACTCTTAATGGATATGGGATTTCTTTTGGGGTGATCAAAGATCTTCAGTTTGTTGTGATGGTTGCACAATTTTGGGAATATGCTAAAACCTCTCAAAATATATGCTTTAAAAAGGTGAGTTGTGTGGTGTGTGAACTGCAGCTCAATCAGGCTGTTTCAATTAGGACCAGGTGAGAGATTAGCTACACTTGATTTCCTAGGAAACTGACTGGAAATAAATGGATAGGAACCTACCCATTCTTGTTCTTGGTTTGAAGGAATAGCATTGCTGCAGAAATCACAAGCTTGACCTTCAATGCTTGTGTTGGCTCGACTCTTAAAGCAGACTCTAGGTTTCTCAAAAATGCACAGAGAACAACTCAAAACACAAGGTCCCAAAGAAGATGTAGTCTCTTAAGACCACTTCAGATTCACAGAAAAGTCCCCGAGAGAACCGGAACAAGGACAAGCACACTTAGGCAAGGGTGCTTAACCGGGGTCTAAATAAGCAGCTTACTCTATTACGAGAACAGGGGGTCTTTACAATTCCTACCCAGGGCTGTTTGATAGGGTTCAGTGAATGTTGTGTTTCCTATTCTTCCTGTTTCTGAATGGAGTTTTTATTGCTGTTAACTGTTCTTTTTTTTTTTTTTTTTAAAGATTTTATTCATTTATTTGAGAGAGAGAGGGTGAGCAAGAGAGCAGCAGAGGGAGAGGGAGAAGCAGACTCCCCACTGAGCAGGGAGCCCGATTTGGGGCTCTATCCCAGGACCCTGAGATCATGACCTGAGCCGAAGGCAGCTGTATAACCAACTGAGCCACCCAGGTGCCCCGCTGTGGACTGTACTTATCCCAACCTTTCTAAATAAATGTGCGCACACGTACATGGTCCCATGTTATGGGGATGGGTGGGGCGGCTGACTCGTATTAGTTTACATATTTCTGGACCATGGAGAAGCATGTGTGACCTTAAAGATAAGACCACACCATGCCCAGAAATGCTGGACTCTGAGCTGGACAGCTTTAGTAGAAGAATGGGATTTGGGGTTGTCTCCCTTGGGGCGGAGGTGAGCGTGCACTCTGTGTGGACAAAAATGGTATATGTGATGAGAAGAGTATGTATGGTATGTACCCCACCTTTTATCCATTTTCATCCTGGAAGACATGAGACCACAAGAGAGATAAAAGAACACAGTTTAGGTGGCCACAGGATGGGAACACACCAGCTGCTCAGACTAACCAGGCTAAAAAAATCAACCATCACAGAAACATGCCAATCTCCCTGAACCCATTACATGCTCGTAACACTGACCACCCTTCTAGGCCATCACAGAGGCAGGCCCTGCCAAATCTGGGCAAGGGCGAGAGGGGATTGCATTATTCGTGGGCCGAGATTTCTCAAGTGATCTGTGGGCTATCTCCTGATCTCTGATTTCTTGTGTTTTTTTAAAATGGTATTTTCTGCTCTCCACAAAGAATTATTGATAGCTTCAGCAAATCATTATGCTTTTTCCTTCTCCTTTCTTTTCGTAGATCTTATTTCTCCCCCAAAGTATTGATAAGGACAATTTAATGACTACAATAAATGCTAATTTCATGCCAAGATAGTAACATATAATAAAACTGGTAATGGGACTCTATTTCTTTTTTTTGTTTGTTTTTTGGCATTGTTTCTTAATTACTGGAAATGGGAATCAGAATATCTCCTTATACTATATTGAAATATAGAAAGTGATGGATTCTATGTATACACAGATATGTATTACATATATTTATAGTAGACATGAAAGCTTCTAAATTTATAGATTACCTATTTATAGATTAAAATATTACAAAATATTTACCCATTTCCATTTTATAAAATATTTTATCTGGAGTGGCATTGATTTTGTCAAATCTTTTCCTACCTTTAAAAAATGGAACATTTTTTCACGTTTGTACTATTATGGTTAACTTCATTATATTTCCTTATAGTGAGACCTCTTTGTATTTTTGGGTGATGTATACATGGTCTCAGGGTATTATTTTTTAATGTGCTGTTGGTTTCTGTATTTTTAATAGTTTAGAATATTTTCATTGAAATTGAAAAACGGCTAGTCTATGGTTTTTAGTTTTTTGTACATTTTCTCTGGTTTTTATCATGATATGCTGAATCTAGAAAGGTAATTGTGAGAATTTTTTAGGCATTATATTACATTAGTAGATTAAACTGGGAAAATTGAAAAAAATAAAAAAATCTTCCTAGCACTCTGTTTCCTTTCTGTAACAGAAGGTTTCTCTTCTTCCTGAGAGTTTGATCTAGTTCCCTTGGGGAAATGTTTGCACAAGATCTTTTTGGAGATCACATTGACAAGCTTCCCCCCCCCCTTTTTTTTTTTTTAAAGATTTTATTTATTTATTTGACACAGAGAGACAGCCAGCGAGAGAAGGAACACAGGCAGGGGGAGTGGGAGAGGAAGAAGCAGGCTCCTAGTGGAGGAGCCTGATGTGGGGCTCGATCCCAGAACGCCAGGATCACACCCTGAGCTGAAGGCAGACGCCCAACCGCTGTGCCACCCAGGCGCCCCTCCTTCTATCTTTAATGGGTCTAACCTGTTAAGGCTTTTTTTTTTTTTTTTAAAGATTTTATTTATTCGACAGAGATAGAGACAGCCAGTGAGAGAGGGAACACAAGCAGGGGGAGTGGGAGAGGAAGAAGCAGGCTCCTAGTGGAAGAGCCTGAAGTGGGGCTCGATCCCATAACGCCGGGATCACGCCCTGAGCCGAAGGCAGACGCCCAACCGCTGTGCCACCCAGGCGCCCCTGTTAAGGCTATTACCTGTGGGTCAGTTTAGATAATTTAGATATTAACAGAAAAAGTATCCATTTCACTGAATTTTTCTATTTTATTTACTGCAGTGTTAGCTTCCCATCCGTTTGAAATCCTTGGAGATAGTTCTCACATACTCATTTCTCCTTTCATGTATGTATACTCTTTAAACATCGTGATCTAGATTATCTCTACATTTTAAATAAGTGAGTTCTATTTTCTAGTTCTTTTCAGTTTTATTTTTGTTTTTGCTTTTATTAGGTACAGTTTAATACCTTTTGAATTTGCTGGTATATTTGGTCTTTGTTAGAAATGTATTTATCACAATAAATAATACTTTACAGAGAGCTTTAGTCAATGCGCCCTTATAAGTTGTATACCACAAAATTTTACTAACATTTTATACGTGACCCACAACATCAGTTTGGTTTCTTCTTGTGACCTGAGTTGAATAAGGGCACATTTTAAAAAAGAAATTTGAACACAGTACTTTTTGTTTTGATCTTCTCCTTCTGTTATTCAACGACCACTAAATGTGGTTTGGGGATGTTATTTTGTTACCTGTAAATGTTTCACAGGAACTTGAAAAGAGTTTTTAAATGCGTTAATATATGTAAAAAATGCATAGAAAAGTACGACACGGAAGCAGCACTATGTGTTTTAAATTTTCTATTTGTTAATTAAATCTTCTCCACACTTACTTCCTTGTTTCCTCTATCTATTGTGGGCTGATAAAGGGGAACCAGAGTCTCCTATTGTCTAATTGTTGCCCTTATTCCTCACAACTTTGTCAAATTATGCTCTGTCATTTCATATCCCTTCAGTTGTAATACACTGTGATTTTTTATTATGAAATTTCCTTTGTCATTTTAATACTTTATTATTAATTAAATATTTGATATTTTTTATTAACTTCTGCTTTTATTTAGTTTACATGTGTATGTCTATGTTTGCCCATCATTTTACTTCTACCGTTCTTAATTGTTTGGTTTGGATGAATATCTTGTATACAGCAAAAGGTAGGATTGCTTTACAATCAAACCTTTCAATCTAATAATTTCCCAATTAAGGGATGGATTTATTCTATTTAAATTTATTAATATGATGTGTTTATTAACTTTGTATTATATTTAAAAAAAAGCTCTCGAATTTTATGCTAAAAATACTCTGGTAAATGGCTTGTGTTGTTCTTGTTTGGTTGCCAGTGTGTTTTATTTCCGTTCTTTGCTACTTCTGTAGCTGATTTGTATAACTCAACACAAACCAATAACTAATCCACTGGAATGCTGAGGAAACCAGCATACAGCTCTCATTCTGTTCATGTCTGATTTTCATTTTTTATTTTGTAACTTGTCAATGTTTATAAGGTTTTAAAATTTTTCTTGTACAAATATACGTTATTCTTCAACCCTAGTTCTATATTTAAATGGACTGATCATTTCTAATACTTATACTGTGTTTCTCTATTTAACATTAGGAGGGCCAGAGTTCATCTTCATGTACACTTTCCATAAGGATTACTGGATACTAGATTCCTGGGCTTTTTGTTTGTTTGTTTTTTTAAAGACTTTATTTATTTATTTGACAGAGAGACAGACAGCCAGCGAGAGAGGGAACACAAGCAGGGGGAGTGGGAGAGGAAGAAGCAGGTTTCCAGGGGAGGAGCCTGATGCCGGGCTTGATCCCAGAACGCTGGGATCACGCCCTGAGCCGAAGGCAGACGCTTAAGGACTGCGCCACCCAGGCGCCCCACTTAAAGGTTTTCTTATGTAACATTTGAATGGATTTTGTTTTGCTTTTAACTGGTTCTATTGTTTTCCTCAGATACACTGTTTAATGTATCAGATTTTTTCTGTCCTTTAAAAATTTTTTTTTATCTGTTTTATATGAAATACATTCCTAATACCAATTTTTTTTCTTTCACCACATCCATTTGCTTCAGGCGTGTAAGCCCAACAAATATAACGGCCACAAATGTGTGGGTTTTTTCTTTCATTCACAGAGGGCAAAGGATGAAAGAAATCAGTCCTTTCATAATTAAAGGAACTATATGCCATGTACTTGGAAATGCTGGAAAATAACACAAGACTGGCCTTAATATTTTCATTACCTGCTGTCAATTTCATGCCCCCTTTTGTTCCTTGGAACCACTGCTGAGACTCCCTTTCTTTCAAATGTATATTTGAATCTCTTTTCAAACGTTACCGAACCTTGTTTACTGGGATATCCCTTACTTTCAAAATACAGTGTGAAATCGCTTTTCTGATATTAAAAAAAAACAGACTTACTACGCATGCAAGGAAAAAGTATTCAGAAGAAGGCCAATGTGATGTTTGAAAGAATGTTAACTGCTCAATAACCTCATTTGTTTAATACATCACACATTTTAGCTCGGTAAAAATAGAAGAGAGTTTGGGGCACCTGGGTGGCTCAGTCGTTAAGCGTCTGCCTTCGGCTCAGGGCGTGATCCCGGCGTTATAGGATCGAGCCCCACATCAGGCTCTTCTGCTAGGAGCCTGCTTCTTCCTCTCCCACTCCCCCTGCTTGTGTTCCCTCTCTCGCTGGCTGTCTCTATCTCTGTCAAATAAATAAAATCTTAAAAAAAAAAAATAGAAGAGAGTTTTCATTTCCATGCACACAACGTCCTTGGGCTTTCAGGAGCCTACTGTGTTTTTCCTCTCTCACCTTTGTCCAGATCTCTTGCTGATTTCATTCTGGTTATTAGTCATCTTTGAAAGGGAGGCCACCTCTTTGTTACAAGATGACGTGAGGCACCGCTCAGACAGGGCATGAGCTCAGTCAGCAGACCACTCCCTTTTGCATTGGTCCTTTCCTGTCACTTTGGTACCAGGCGCTAACCCAACATCTGCCTGCAGTCTGAGTCCACCCCGAGCTGGCAGAGAAATGCGGGGCCAGGGAAGATGGCTGTATCTGGTGTGACGATTTGGAGGTAACTGGTCTTTCTTGGATGAGAACCGGCATCTGCAGGGCTGCCTGCCCTGTGCTTGTCTCAGACCCTCTGACACACCGTCAACCTGCCCAGTGCCTGAGTCATTCTTGTCCTTTTTTCCACACTGATAGGTTCAGGGGGAGTCAGGGAGGCTTCCCTCAAGCATCAGCCGAAGCAAGAGGTCACTGGATTAGACCCTCAAATTATGGAACACATTTTGAAGGGCTTTATCTGATACTAATGATCTGATGTGCTGGTGAGCTTAAATAACCCCCAGCACCATCTTTCTTTACTCCTGGTTGTGGCTGCTTTCCAGGTTCATCAGAACTAATAATTACTGATTTGTTATAACATATAGTAAATGCTTCCATAGCACTAGAGTGCCAATCTTTTGAGTTTTTATAAAACCCCTATGAGGTAAAGACATATTCAGTCTCCTTTTACAAATGAGAAAAACAAGACGCAGAAAGATTAAAGAATCTGCCCCACAACACACTCCTAGTAAAGGATCGATTAGAATCCAGGCAGTCTGGCTCCCGAGCGCCTGTTTTCAATTCCTGTATACACCGTGAACTTGTTGACTTTTGCTCATTTTAGAAGGAAGTTCAAGACATAAAAAGGCCTTCTTTTTTTTTTTTTTCCAGAAAATGTTATTGGAAATCCTCTCAACATTTTAAAGAGTGAAAGTGCTTTGAAAATTTTAAGGTTCTGGATAACAAAGAACGAATAAAGAACAATCAAAATTTCATTTCATGATGAAACTCTACTTATTTACACAATCCTAGGAGCTGAGTCTGAGAGTAAATTCCACACTGAGATTTTTTTAAAAGATTAATTAATAATTAATTAATTACAGTGGGAGGCAGAGGGAGAGGGAGAGAGAGAATCTCAAGCAGACTCCCCGATGAGCACAGAGCCCAATATGGGTCTTGATCTTGTGACCCTGAGATCATGACCTGAGCTGAAATCAAGAGTCGGACATTTAACTGACTGAGCCACCCAGGTGCCCCCATGCTGTCAGTTTTAATACTCCTCCAGCTTTTAGTTATTTGTTAGCTCTAAAATTGTATTTATATCTTTACAATATCATATAGAGCTGAATAATTTCATAATGACAACCATAATATAGTCAAATTAAAAGACTAGAAAAAAGGAGATATGTAAAAAAGAGAGACACTATTTTAAAATATTTTTTTTTTTACTAATACATAAACCAACAGGGAATTAATAAAATGAATTATGGCCCTTGTATGTACTGGAATATAGCACACCTTTGAAAAGGGAGGTTTCTTTATATTCATTGATAGACAAGATGTCAAAGACTGAATGAAAGAAATCATTTGCAAAGATATATGGTAAGACGTATAGAATTACCTGCATAGAATTACATGGATATAATACAGTGAAATGATAATAGTCATAGAAAAAGATGGAGAAGGTGTAAAATAATGATTGTTATTACCCTTTGAGGGAGATTTCAGAAATATTTTTTCATTTTTTACATTTTACATATTTTTCAAATATTCTGGGAATTCTGAAATGTATTAGCAGAAAATCTAAATGAATATAAAAATATCGGGTTGAGCTCAAGTCACAAAGAAAACTGATGTTAACAAGAAGGCAATCCCACTTAAAAGGGATTTTTTAAAAATCCCTTTAAAAAATGGTGCTATTTCCAAGAACTGTAAGAGGAGAACTATCTAGGGAGACTGAAAATCTGGTGTGGCAGTGTGTAATGGTTGGGAAATAACACGCAAACTTAAGAGAATCCCAAAGTACTGAGTCTTACTTTTGGCTTGTCTAAGTACTGAATGGAAAATTTGGGGTCTATATAAAGAAGTCTTTATGCAACATGTGCTACCAGATAACGGGCTACAAGAGGCTATGGAAGGGGTTGCCTACCAATTCCTCAAAAGTCCTCATGTCTTTTCAGTAGGGAAAAGGGACACAGCAGAGGACTGAGCCAGGGGTTCTGCCCCAGGGCTGCCAGGGTGAGGAATGAAGAGAGAGAGAGCAAGGGTTCTACTTCCCTTCCTCAGTTAAGGGTAGTAAGCTGCAGGATGGTTTGTCGTTAAGAGGAAAACACCAAGCTGTAGCCAGATGTGCATGAAGGACCAGGGGAACCAACTGGGGCAACGCAACAAGTCTTCAGTTTACCACACGCCAGCAGCAGGTGGTATTAGGGCATCTGACGAGGCAGTGGAGAAGAAACTCTCACAGAGACCAATCATGATCGAGAGGACAACGCAAACCACAACATCCATACACATAAACACTATTTCAGGGAGAAGAAAGGAAAAAGAATCATAAAATTCATGAAAATTTGGGGCACCTGTGTGGCTCAGTCAGTTGAGCATCTGACTCTTGGTTTCAACTCAGGTCATGATCTCAGAGCTCCATGCTCAGCAGAGAATCTGCTTGAGATTCTTTCCCTCTGCCCCTCCCCCCCTGCTCTCTCTCTCTCTCTCAAATAAATAAATAAATCTTAAAAAAATAGAAATTTATCCCAAAGAGACTGACTCAACCTGAGACTGCATAAAAAGGAACAGTCTGAAACAGCCTCCATGGGCTATATAAATTCTCTGACTCCACACTTGCAAGAAAGTTATAGATGAAGCCAATACAGATATTAAAACAACCACATTTCATTCATACTCTCATAGTAGAAAATGAATAACTTACGATCATGCAGTCTTAGAAAACTTTCTCCCTCAAAGATTGAGATGATGAGTGCGTGAGCAAATCTTATAAATCCTTTCAAATGAGGGAAGGATCTCAGAGATAAACATAACTGCCATTCTATAGTGCTACCACAGGCTTCGAAATAGAAAGGGCTGAATCAGTATCTGATCCCCTGGTAGACCTAATCCAGAATGGTCAGTGTCTTCATCCATTCTGGCTATCATAACAAAACACTAGTGATCGGTATTATGAACAACAAAAATTTAATGCTTCCAGTTCTGAAGGCTAAAAGTTCAAGATCAAGGCCCCAGCAGGGTCACTTTCTACTGGGTCCTCACATGGTGGAAGGAGCAAGGGATCCCTCTGAAGCCCTGTAACAGGGCACTAATCCCATTAAAAAGGGATCCAACCTCATAATTTAAGCACCTCCCGAAGGCCCCCCTTCCTAATTCTGTCATCTTGGGGGGGGTTAGGATTTCAACGTATGAATTTTGGGGTCACACATACATTGAGACCACAACAGTCAGTTCTAGGAAATGATGAAATTGGTCAAGGCGAATTAACTAGTCCTGCTACTGTGAAGCATTGTCAAGGACCATCCAGTCACTGACGGGAATACCAAGCCCTAAACTGCAAACTTGGCAATATCGGAGGTCCTAAATTGACTGAGCACCATGGTTAGGATTGAGGGTAAGAGTCCCAGAAAACAAAGACCTGAAGATCTCAAAAAAAAAAAAAAAAAAAAAAAAAGAGGGAATTCAAGTTAACAAAGGTACAGGTTGAACTAATATAGATTATTTGGGTACCCAGAGATAAGGACAGATAAGAGGTGAATTTCAACAACAGAGTGAAGATGTGGCCAGAGATCCCAGAGACTTAACAGCAGAAATATAGTTGCTTTAAGATTTAACTAAAATTCAGTTTCTCAGATGAAATAATATTCTGGTAGACATGAACACCATGTACTCAGAACGAGGATTAACATCTTTATCCAAAGTCAAAGCCAACTAAGGAATACTTATCCAAACTTTTCTTTGCATGTAACTTGATCCACGTCACTTTCAGCCCTCTCCATGTGTTCATTGTTTTGTTTGGTTTTACTTTAGTTCCTTCCTCAACCGGCTTTTCAGAGTATATTCCAATTTGTTAAGAGTAACACTTGGGTCCCTGCTTTCTTGAAAATGTCAGTATAGAGAAGAGCCAGGTGTCAGGGCAGCAGGCCCATCTGGTCAGTGTCCCTGGGAGATTCACAAAACTCTTTGGGACAGGTAGTAGGAATCAAAGTAGAATGTAGTCTAGACTAGTCGTGACTCCTTCTGTCTGGATTTTTCGTGCCTGACAGGAACATAAATGAGGCTGTAACAAGACCGTAGAGTTTCTCTGTTACCGATTCTCCTCTTGTTCCTTGATTACAGGATCCTTACTTTCCATCTGAGTACAGAGCTACCGAATGAAAGGCTGTGATTTCCAACCTCTACTGAAGATAGGAGTAGCCAATGAAAAGGGACCGTAAGGGAAGTGTGCCACTCCGATGGTAGACCCTTAAAAAAAGAAAGGATCATGCCCTTCCCTCTTCTTTTCCAATTTCACTACCTAGAAAGAAATGCAACATCAAGAATTTGGGCCACTTTCGTGGACTGCCAGACGGAACATTCTCATTGCACGTGGCAGAGCAACACGGTGGAAAGATTTTGGGTTTCTAACAACTGTGAAGCCTCCATGCCACTCTGGACCAAGTCCTGAAATTTTTTACAAGAGAGAAATAAATGTCGACTTTTGAAGTTCTCGTTGAATGCAATCTTTCACAGTAGTGACATCAGTTCTGTAGGGTGGAGACTAAAATCATCTACAAAGCGAACAAAGATTTGTAAATGTGCCATCTGTGCCATCACCCATCTCTATACCAAATCTTCTCGTTTTCAAAGCATCTGGAGAAAATCTAAGATCTCGGGATCCAGTTATCAAAATTTTTATGAAAATGTTGTCACTGTCTGTGCCTTAGCAGTACATTGAGATGAACATGGTCTAGCTCTTCCATGTCCGCTTTACTTGATGGCTCACAGAAATAAAATAATTCGTGACAGATCGCAATACATCATATACGATATTTCCTAGCTTTAAAGTCTTACCTGCTTTCTTCCAAAGCCTATGTTTCGATCACCATTTTTTATTATGCCTCTTTCTTATTATGGAGTTCTATATGAAATCACCATTACGTTCTAGATCAAAACGTGCTGATTTTAATGTCATCTTCCAATCGTCAGGGACTGTTACCCATTTTACTCTGTTATAAATAGTACTTCAGAGACAAAAGTTTAAGAAGCAGTGTTTTAGGTCATTTTACTTTACAAATCCAAGGAATTTCAGTATTGAAATCGAGTCCATTGAATCTCTGTTCAGGATAAACAGTTAATGTTGATGATGACTTTTTTTTCTCTCTCATTTTTCCATTTTTAGACTTAGTATATATGACTGTTCCTTGTCAAAGAAAATGAGAACTTCCACTTATTGAGCAATTGAGTATAAGAGAATGTGCTACATATATTTAAACAGTTATTTCACGTAAGCTTTATGACAGGCTACGTAATGTTATTCTCCTTTTACAGAAAAAGAGCTGAGCTTCAGGAAAGTTAAAAAAAAAAAAAGTAACCAGAGAATAAGAGAAGCAATGAACAGTTCCTATTTGGAAATACTAAGGCTTTCAAATTGTGTTACTTGGATAACAATAAAAATGTTTACTTCAGATGGAAAGAGTATTTTTTCCTCATATTTTCCCAAAGGAAAGTAAACTACTATTCTAGCAGCCAACTCAGAGATCATCTTCAAAACTGGTAAAAATTTCCAATATCAACAACCCACTGAAAATTAGTGGATGATGAAACTACATTTCAGACTTTTATATAAACTTTATGAGACCCAAACATAGATGTGGATTACAGAAATAATAAAATACACAACCATTCCCAGAAATATACCCATATATTTATAAACATACCTGATGCCTTCAGTTTTCCACTTGAAAACATAGACAATTTTTCCAAAGGGGAAATGTCAAAGGAAAGATAACATTTTTAAAGCAAGCTGAAAAGCTCACAGATCCCTGGGTAAGAACCAATAGCTTCAGAAGCCCCAGGAAAGTCGGTATACTGCCTATTTTGCTAAATTTATCTCTTTCCGTTGTTTACCCCAGTAACTGACACCTTGTAAGCACTCAGTGAAGATGTGTCATTCACTGTTTAATCTCATGAAAAGGAAAAGACAGACAGAAACTGTATTTGTTAGTAAAATTTTTGATAGATTTCGTTTATTTGGGAATGCAGCCAGTGATTTCTCATAGATGGCCTTATTAAGTATATCAAGGTGAATTAAATAAGAGTAGTCTCACTAGGAATCTTCTAAGAGTTTTAATCTACGACACACTTCTACAAGCATTATGGAACTAACGAAAGAAAGCTGAATTCAAGCAGGCCTGTGCTCAAAGCTTTGCTAACTCTAAGATCTTGTCAATGCTAAGTTTTCAGGGTTGTAAGCTATCACCACTCTTAATATTTTATTTACAAAAACAATAAACTATTTAAGATCATTAAAAAAAAAAAAGAGGGGGCAATGTCCATTCAATCTAAAAGCAAAGTGTACCCTTCACAAGCATGATAGAAATCTAGAAGTTATACCCATAGGTGTATTTTATCACATAAAAATTAAAATTTTATTACTGACATATTTAGAAAAATCCACTATACACAAATTGGAAAAGGCAAAGTACCAACTGGAAAAATAATTTTACCCCAAATAGTATAAGCATAGGGGTTTGTTATCACTTCAGCCTCCAGGAATTTCATTTCTATGAATTACCTGTACAAATAGCCTAACAAGTGAGAGCAATTCCTTGCAGCTCTTCCGTAAAGGAAGAAGCATGGCAAATAGATTCGTTGGATAAATCATATTATCACCATATCATTTTACACTTAGTAGTCACTACAGTAAATGCTTTAGCTATGAACAGATTTACAAGATATGTCGGGTGACGCAGAGAGTTCCTAAACATATGTAGCATGATGCCCTCGGCAAGTCTGGAGGAATATAACAGAAAACACACTGCTGGTGCGAGGTCTGAGTTTAGGATAGAGAATTTGTAACATTTATGTAATACCTACTTGTAGTGGTAACGTTTCCCCCACGAATGGCAGTTATTACTTCCAAAAGATTGAAAAGCTTCTGTCATATTAAATGGGAAAAAGATATCCCATTTTTTAAGTATCGAATTTTTAAAAATAATTTTGAAGTCATATTTTTTTTTTCAGCCACAAGCAAGGTTAGCAAGGGTTTCAGCTTAAACCAGTGTTATTATGAAAGTAAATTTACTTTTTTGTGTTCACACAAGAGCCTGAAAATAGTGCAGGTGTTTATAGTAACAATTATTTATGACGCTCCATGTAAGAATTTCTTCAAGCAGAAAAATTCTTCCCAAGTGGTCTAATTTGAAATGCATTCTCTATCACTTGTTCCAAGTCTCAAATGTATTTATTATCTCTCTTTAAAGGAAGATATGAGATTTTTTGAAAGCACAGCCAAGGACTTAATAAAGCATGTGCTCTCAGTCTTAAATTGAATTGAATATTAATTTGTTCAGAACTTAACTAAATTTTTCTCATGTAATAGAAATGTAACTAATCATAGAAGCATTACAAGTCATTACGTATTTTTTTATTCAAGAGTAACCGTAGTTATTATTTCTTCTGGGTGAAGGATATTTTTGTAATTGCATACCACCTAACCCTTGAAATCCACTCCGGTAAAAACTATTTACTGTTTTTTCTTAGTTACTATGTAGCTTTTCCGTTACAAAACGATTTCAACTTTGCAAGTGAAAACGTATTTCCATCAGGTTAATTTAAAAAAAGCAATGAATTTTAAGAGTTTAAAACATTTACTCTAAAATGTCAAACATAAAATGACCAGGAGGCACCATCTTCCAAATTAGTGCACTTCTGTTAGCACAGCAGAACACGATTAGGGCAGTTAACAATCCAAAATTGTGCTCTAACGTCAAATACATTCCGAGAATTGCAGACCAGGATTATTTATGTATATATTAAGGCAATGACTTGGAAAGAGCATTAAAAGTGTTTGCCATTTTGAAAGGTTTGTTGCAAAGCCACATTTTAAACTTTCTCGATAAGCTGAACGTGTAATATCCAATGTTACTGCTTAGTGTTTGCAAGTCACCCAATCTAATGATCTTGCCTGAGGGAGTCACATGTCCTTTCTGGGCCTTCAGAAGGATGAGAAATAGAGCCAGATTCCATTTCCCTCTTCTTCACTTGCTTGTTTTATTTGGTGGGAGCTCCTTTTGAAGCTGAGAAGGGATAAGAATTTGGCCCTTTGTTTCTGAATGGATAGTTAATCCCCCTTAAATAAATTCCTCTGATCAACCGGCTTCTAATTAGGAGTGGATCTTTTCTCCTGCCTCAGAACTTTTCTGTGGGACTTAGGAAGTCTGGTGAATATTATACACTAAGAATAAACACACTGTGTTGTAATTGGCATTACAAAACAGCTCCTCCAATTAGCATAACATTTTCTTCATTTTTAAAAAAAGTAGCCCTTCGGCAGGGTATTTTTGAGACAAACTGCAGAAAACTTCAAGACATTTTATTATATGACTATGTTTCTTTCTTCCTCCATGTCAATGAAGTCCCATCTCTGAGAAAGCACAGCCTCCTTTAATTATCGCACTGGGGAATTATGAGCAGCAGTGTTATATTTGGTTGGTAGGTTTACTGCATGTCACCAAAATCCAATCAGATGAGCTTCTACTTGATCTGATCCAAAAGATTAATTCTTTCAAAAATGTTTATATGCAAAGCAGAATGTCCCCACTTTTTTTTTTCTTTTAGGGAAGGACGGGTATGTTTAGGCAACGAGACCAGATTTGACAATGCAATTTTTAAAGGATCTGAATTCCTATCTGATGAAAGGTATACTGGCCTTAGGTCTGCAGTCATGAGTTCTAAACCTTGATTTATTAATTAGCATAGCTTTCTAGTTTGCCTTTCTGTGTTTAATTATTTTTCATTCCACAAATTTATTCAACATACATTTATGAAGGCGGCACAAAGTAGCATTTCAGTAAATATTTGTTTCCCTTCCCCGTCAGTGGGACTCCCTTTTTCCTCACCTCCGCTCCCCTATTATCACTTTTTAAAATAGATTTATCATAATACACTCTGTTTATTTTTCCAAATGCTCCGAAATACTGTGTGCTCCTTAAGCACAGGGACTATAGCTTGTACCATTTTAATATCGTAGCCACTGGAACACAAGAGATTTAATATATTCTTGATGATCTGAGTAAAATTACATTTATTAATTTCAAAACTGCCATGTATATTGTCCACCCTGCAGCCATACTCTCTTCTTTCTAGCCATAAGAACTCTGCTTTCCTTTGAACACGAACGTGTTAAACTCTAGGGTCCAGGACAGTTATGGTGGCATTATTGCCACTAAGAGTGGAACTTAATCCCATTTCTCATTAGTGAAATGGAAGGGGAAGTCTCCTGGAGAAGGGATTTTGGGGAAAATACAAGGCCAGACTGAAGCCAAGTGAATATCCCTGAATTCTTTCTTTCCCAACTGGGATGCTATCGTGCAAGGATATAATTTTTTTTTTTTTTTAAGTAAGCTCTCCACACAATGTGGGGCTTCAACTCACAACCTGGAGATCAAGAGTCGCATGCTCTACTCACTGAGTCAGCCAGGTGCCCCGATTAGGATGTGATTCTTAAAAGTGCCATGTTCATCTTGTGACCACGAGGGGAGACAATGGTGACCGAGACTAAGAGACAAGAAACCTAGAAAAAACTGGATCCTTACTTACTTCATTGCACATAAAAACCAAAATATAGCATCTGCAAATAATGACAATTTTACTTCTTCCCTTACTGATTTGGATGCCTGACCTGATTGCTCTATATAAGCCTTTCCAGTATGATACTGAATACAAGTGGTCAAAGTGGGCATCTATGTTTTGTTCCTGGTCTTAGAAGCAGAAAATCAACAAGGAAACAGTGGAGTTGAAGCAGAATTTAGACCAAATGGACTTAACAGACATATATAGAATATTCCATCCAAAGGCAGAATACACATTCTTCTCAAGTGCACATGGAACATTCTGCAGGATAGATCATATGAGAGGACACAAAACAAGTCTTAGCAAATTTAAGAAGACTGAAATCAAACCAAGTATCTTTTCTGACCACAGTGGTATGAAACAGAAATCAACAGCAAGAAGAAAGCTGGAAAATCTACAAATACGTGGAAAATAAACAACACAGTTTTGAACAACCAATGGGTCAAAGAAGAAATCAAAAGGAAAAATTTGCAAAATCTTCAAACCAATGAAAATCTAAGTACAATATACCAAAGCCTATGGGATGCTGTGAAAACAGCTCTGAAAGTACAGAGCAATGAGTGCACAAAGCAACTAGAAAGACTGCAAACAACCTAACTTTACACCTCAAGAAATTAGAAAGCAAAGAATAAATGAAGCCAAAAGGTACCAGGAAAAGGACAAAAAAAGAAATATCAGAGTAGAAGTCAATGAAATAGAAACCAGAAAAAAAAAAAAAAAACCAACAAAACTGAGATCTGGATTTTCCAAAAGATAAACAAAATTGACAAATTTTTAGCTGGACTAAGAAAAAAAAACAGAGAAGACTTTAAATAAATAAACTTACAAATTAAATAGGAGATATTGCAACAGGCACCGATGTACACAGGATCATATGAGACTACTACGAACGGTTACATACCAACAAATTAGAAAACTGAGAAAAAACTGATACGTTTCTAGAAATACACAATCTACCAAGACCTAATCAGTAAGAAATAGAAAATCTAAACAGACCAATAATGAGTAAAGAGATTAAATCAGTAATTAAAAACTTCCCACCACAGAAAACCCCAGGACCAGATGGCTTCACTGGTGAGTTCTACTCAACAGTCAAAGAAGAATTACAACCAATCCTTCTCAGACTCTTCCAAAAACTTGAAGAGGAGAGAACACTTCCAAACATTCTATGAGGCCAGCATTACCCTGATAATGATGCCGGATAAAGACCCTGCAAGAAAACTATAGACCAATATCCCTGATGAGCACAGATGGAAAAATTCTCAACGAAACATTAGCACACTGAATTCAAGAACACATTCAAAGGATTACAAACCATGACCAAGTGGGATTTGACATGTATACCCAATCTGTTGACATGACTATGTCAATAGATGCAAAAAAAGCATCTGACAGCTCACAGCATCCTTTCATGAGGAAAACCCTCAACAAATTGGATACACAAGGAAAACACCTCAACATAATAAAGACCATCTACAACAAATCCACAGCTAACATTATACTCAATAGTGAAAAAAAAATCATGGAATTGTTAAAGCTGAAGAAAAGCTTCCAGGATATGAGGGACTTAAGCAAGATGACCTTATCATTTACCTTCAGAAATGGAATAAACATCTAGGTTCCTATTTATCTGCTCCAATGTTCTTCTCTTTGCACTGTGCTGCCTAATTAATATCTCTATGCAGAAGAAAATTTTCAAGATTGCATTATTCAAAAGACCCATTTCGTGCTTTAGGAAAACTTATACTTGAGACAGATGGAGATTTCCATGTTATTCCCACTTGTATGAAATAATCTCGTTGACCATGTTTTGTTCTTGTTTGAAAACTCCTAATTATTTTTCATGTTTTGAAGAATAATCCCCAAAATATTCATTTGGCAGTCAGGTCTCATCATTTTCACCCTACATCTGCTTTCCAATATTCTCCTCCTTTTTCCCTACACATAATTAACTCTCTAATTGAATTTACTCATTGTCCTCTCAGCATGCTTTGTGTTCTCTTTCTTTTCATTCCTGTACCTATGCCAGTGTTTCTTTGGGATGATCCACTACACAATTCAAATGATCCATCAGCACGTCAGAATAGCTCACCTAATTATTTAAGTATGTATGTGAATTGTTTCAAAAGTTCTTTAGCTTTTGTCAAACTTTCCAAAATTCTAAGCAACTTTGCCTGGTGTATCATTCACTTCCTTCTCCTAAGAAACCCATTGTACTTATATGTATACAATCACCCCAATGTCTTTTCTACTCAAATCTTCCACAATGTTGTATTGTACCAAAATAAACTGTTGAGAATCTCAGGAGAATCCTAATAAATATCATCCCTTTTCACAGCATGAGTATAAAAACTGTGATGGACTGTTTAGCAACTGAAACACCACACTTACTACTGATAAAGTCTAGAGTCCATTAGCCAGCAGTTTTGCTAATGTACTACAGGCAGATTTATTCACCTGTTCACTGTTATTATTGAACCTGGGTAGGATTCCATGGAAGGAGTAGGTCCCCGCACAATTTGTGCATGACAAACAGTGGAAAACCCTTGTTCCTTAGGAGAAAGGTCGTCTCTAAGAAGAAGAAAGAGTCTGTGAGATGTAAACTAAGAAGAGGTGAAAACCTTAGCTGTTAGAATCAGTAGATTATTGGGTGCCTGGGTTGTGTAGTCAGTTAAGCACCCAACTCTCGGTTGAGGCTCAGCTCCTGATCTCAGGGTCTGAGATGGAGCCCTGCATCAGGTTCCACACTCAATGCAGAGTCTACTTAAGTTTCTCTCTCCCTCTCCTTTTGCCTCTCCCCCTTGCTCTCTCCTTCTCACTCTCTTTCAAATAAATAAACAAGTCTTTTTAAAAAAATAAGTAGATTATTGTGCATATGGAAGTAAACATCAGGAGAGGCCAGTGAGTACTACTCTCAACACAATTGAAGAAAGAAATAAAATATTCGTATATAATAACATATCTGAATACTCAAGTTTTACCAAATGTGAATCCTTTTATCAAATTCTTCTAACATATCTACAAAAAACATAGATTATTTTTATTTATAAATAAGGTAACAAGTTAGAATTTTTTTCGCTAAGCTAGAAACCATGTTTTAACGTACAGTTGAAGCTCCTTGGGTAGATAATATTGACTAAAGAATTCTGTAACTAGAAGACTAGTCCTTTAACAAATCCAACCCTTATGGTCAGATATCACAAAGAGATTATGTTTTCAGTGGGTGTTTCTGAAACTGGGTATTACCCCCATTTGGGGTACAAAATGTTCACACACCCCTTCAAAAGGTTATAGTTCCAACATTTAAATACAGCTCTCCTATAGAAAAGGCACACATTATCTTGCTTACTTGGCACTCATTTAACTTGCTGTTGCAAATTAAGAATGACAGAGAACCTCTGAACTGACAAAGGCCAAAAATAATATTGAGAACCCATATGGATTACATAAACACTCAGGCTTTAGGAAACTTGTTCAGTAGAGTCATATTCTCTCTCTTAACATAAATTAAATTACAATCTTCCTTTTGTGTAATTAAAAGCACTGTGAAATAATATTTTACGAATATATTCTATAATACTATTGGTATTAGAGGATTACAGGTATGCACGATCCTTCTGTACTCAAGATTATGAACCTATAACCACATTTCACATAATTTACAGGACTACTTCTGACTTTAAATCTGTCCATCTTACATACTGAAACCACCACCTACAACAGTTTAAAACATTTACAAAAAGAAAACCTCAATTTTTTATTTTTCAAGAGAAAGTTAGTTCTAGGGGTTGGGTAAGAAAGCTGTAGCGTGTGCAAAGCGAAGCCGTTTACAGGCTGTTGTTCAAATGCGTGTGCACGGGTGTGCGTCCTGCCATCCAAAAGATGGAGAACAGATGGAAGATTTCAGAACAAGAGGAGGTCCTGCCCCCCCCCCCTTTATCTAAGTCTCTCCATATCCCTACCAGTGCTGAGCACACCCCTGGTGACTTTGTCAGTCTCTGTCATGGTAGCCATCCGGAAAACACACCGGTGTTTAAAAAATTTTAAACTACATGCCTCTCTCCAACTCCCACTCTTATATATACCTATTTGGAGACATGGATAAAAATGCACAGAAACAACAAACTACTTATATACTCTGCGTCTTAGAGACGAAGACAATAGGACATTCGATGAGGAAAAAATATTACGAGACATCTGACTGGAGTATATAACGTGTGGGATGGAAGGTAGGTGGCAGGTTTGAGACATTTGATCCATGGTGAGAGTTACAATGCCTTTGCCTTCAAAATTTTCTCGTAGAAAGTAGTAAATATGACTCCTTGGGGGAGAGACAACGTCTTATTCACCTTTGTATCTCTGACCCCAGTACATCATGTAATAGACCTTTCATGCTCAGTGGTTCAGAATTATTTTTAAATAAAATAAATAATCTTCTTGTAAATCAGTTCCTCCTAAATCTGAAATGCTCACTGCATTTAAAAAAGATGAAATACACCCACAATTCTCTCCATAATCAACTCTACACAAAAGTACCACAAAATAGAGCTCTTGCTCCTATTTCCAGCTCCCAGTGGCCATGTCTAACAATAATAAATGGTTTAAACTCAGTCTTTATTTATTAATGGTACAGTATAAGAAATAACAATAAATGTGGCTATTAAGTTTGGTGTGCATTATGTTTTTTAACCTCCTTGCTTCTTGATTTTTATCAAATTTAAAGAGAGAGTCGGGCAGTAAGGCCTGGGTGAGCTGGAGGGAAATCAAATTAAAATCAAAGACAACGTTTCGTTCTCCATCCAGATTCCTAAAATCAAAGCCCTCAATTATAACTCAAACAGCAGCTGTGGAGGTTTTGAAGGACGTCCACGAGTTTAAGCACCTAGGAGTCATCTTGCCAGGGGTTCTCTGACTTTTTGCTAGCATGTGACTTTCGCTCTCTCCCAGGTGGGCTATGGTTGAGTCTTAAGAAAAAAGAAAGAGGCAAAAGACTTTGCTTTGAACAGAACAATGATCTGATGCAAGAGAACTGGTTTGTTCCTAAATATGAAACAGTGTCTCGGAGTTGAGAAATACCAAATTCCAGGTGTCATTCTGTTCTTCGAGAAGGACTTGCAAGCTGGTAATTGTATTGATTTTTCTTTTTAGTTAAATGAACTTTCATGTAAACTTTGTCTTGATTTCCTACTGTGTTTTCTAGAATTTTGTTGGCAAACTATTTCCCTAAGAGCACAGTGAGTAGAAAGATGGTTTTAATCAAATACATGTTTTCCTTTTAAAGAACCTAGCAGCCCCTCACAGACTGTCCACTCTCATCACACAGAACTACAGATAGAACTAAAATATTAAAATAATGTCAGTATAAAAATTATTGAGGTTTGTATGTTCTAATATTAGATTTTGGAGCTTAAAGACATTCAAAGCAGTCTCTTGATCAGGTCATGGTTCAGTATCATCCATCTCGAGAAATCCTTAAACAATTTCTTATATGTAGTGTCTAGAAGACTGCGGGAGTGCAGTCGATTTAAGATTAATATGACTTCCACCTTCTTCGGTTATACTGTGCACTTCGATCAAAATGAGGAAAGGACAGCAGCAGTGTTAGTGTTTGTGGTCTCCCACACACTAGAGATCAGCGGACTATGAGCTAGAGAGGTAAACTGCATTCGTGTTATTTCTATAACCACACGTTCAGCCGTGACTCCTCATTCCTTCTTATTCTGAAAGAGGGGAAAAATTACAGGTTGCCCCTCAAGCTATTAGTCAAGTGACCTACTTTCAGTCATCCCTCTCCTGGGTGAGGCCAACTCTGATTTTTCCCAGATGACCATATTCTCTTTTTTATTCCCATACAGGCATTCTTAGAGTTTTAAAAGGAAGTTGTGGAGGTCCTCCAAAATCTGTGGTCAGAACACAAATATTTTGAAAGAGTCTCCTTCCCGGCCTGCTGCAGCCATCCACAATATCACCACTTTTTAAGGAGAATCTTTGAGAGATCTTGAAGACACATTTTTCAAAATCTAGTTTTATAACCCGTCATTCTTGGGACAGTCAATTGTACACAACTGGCATGCTGGCAAATTTTTTATTTGTTTTCTACGCCTTTAGAAGTCTTGTTTGTCAGTTGCTAGGGATGTTCAAAATAATCACTATCATTTAATGATAAAGTCATTATACCACCAAACAATGCAGGAATGGAAAAAGTATTTTGTAGAAATAAAGCCTGTAGCTTTCCCCTCGTAGGAGAGGAAGGAGTGGAGGTCATTTTAAATTTCTGGTGGGTTTAGAGTTAGCATGAAGAGGGCCAGGAGTTGCAAAAGCCTTTTTGCCGCAAACAGAAGGAAAAGTGAACAGAGAAAAACAGGGATGGATTTTTCCTAATTGAAAGTCTCAGGACTAAAATGCCTAACACATAACACACACACTGAATATTATACATACACATGTGTAAAATATGTAACAATTATTTATTACTTTTTTCTTATTTTATATAATACAGTGGTGATTAACATTATAATTCGGCGTTTGCATTAGAAGCATTTAGGTGAGAGTGTGACTAAATTGAGAAGGTATTTATTTTGCCTGTGGATGGAGATCAAGATAGCTCTCCAGAGAGAGCTGCTGTGACTACGGAGACATGTGTGTCTCCTTTAAGTAGGTGCTAAGAGCATCTCTCTTTGTATGAAGGATGGTTGCTAGTGACTTCATATCAAGGGGAAACATGTATTTGTTGTTTTGTGGAAGGTCAAAGACGTGTAGAAAGGTGTATATGAGTGACTGAATTGCATTAAAACATGCGAACGTATCAACAAAGTCAATATTTTCATACTGTGTTAACATAAGTAAGGTCCCCAGTATTTTTCCATCTACCTTGAGGATAACTTAAAAATATGGCTCCGTGCATAACCCACATTCAATATCTTCTTCCACTATGGATAACAATCTGAACTTTTATCACAGTAATGTGTGAAGGTGAGCCAGTATCTGCTTTGTGAACTCACAGAGATTGAGGTCTCTGGAAAAAGTCTAACACTGTTCCCCAGCAGTGACTCCTGGACTAGAAGACTCACCAAGTGCCTGACACCACAGCTAGAGACATCCCTTCAACGATACAAGACAGTCTCCTAGTGGGTTTTGGTGGAGATCTCCCACCACCGAGACACAACAAATTATTCTGAGAAATGAAATACCTATCATGTTATAATGTCAGAAAGACATTCCTATGCAGCAGAGTTTATTGATAAAATGGAAAAAAATATACACAGGAACATGGTCCTGAAAGGGACTCTAGTCTGTGTGGGTTCAGGTGGAGGATGGATTGGTTAGGGGGAATCACTCTTAGGGAGATACCCCAAACAGGGTTGCAGCCCCTCTTCTGAGAACTGAATTCCCAGAGTTGTCAGCTCCTAAAACCTAAGATTTTTCTCCTATTAAAGCATAGCAAACTTCCTTGTGTCAGTCAAAATCCCTGAATTTAGACACACAGCACAGTCTGGAAATCTGCCAATGTTTTCCTTGTATTTGATAAAAACAGTGGATGAGGCCAAGTGGACAGATAAGCAACACGCAGGATTGAGGGGGGTTATATCTGGCCGTTTAAAACAACTGTGCTCTTACCTAAGAAAATTTGTTTTTATTTTTGTGGACTCCTGAGCAATGGCCAATTAATTACCTTGCCATGTGGTCGAGCAAATGCACCCTTGATGATTGTCCAATGAAGAATACAAGCATGAGGGCAGTGTACTTACGGAGATGCTATAGGAATTCTTTTTTTTTTTTTAAAGATTTTATTTATTTATTCGACAGAGATAGAGACAGCCAGTGAGAGAGGGAACACAGGCAGGGGGAGTGGGAGAGGAAGAAGCAGGCTCATAGTGGAGGAGCCTGATGTGGGGCTCGATCCCGTAACGCCGGGATCACGCCCTGAGCCGAAGGCAGACGCTTAACCGCTGAGCCACCCAGGCGCCCCTGAGATGCTATAGGAATTCTAAGGACGAATGAAAGTGAGTCCATGCAGCTACTCAACAGAAAAACTCAGCTCCTGGCTCGAAAGGGAACTGGGTTGCAAAAGCTGAGGACTTGGCTTCAGTCTTACTTGTAGCTACACGTGCATCTCAAACAAACTCGGCAACACCATGTAGAATAACTACACACTTCTCTACCACGTTACGAACCTACTTAAAACATTAAATATCATACAGAACACCAACAGGAAATGAAGCTGTGTAAGATTTCCCAGTGACAAGAGCTGGCAGGCGGGACACTGAGGACCCTTAGCAGGAGTGACAAGTGGCTTCAAATGAATTCTGGCTGGAATGGAAATGTCTTCCGTGTCGTTTTTGGACTTTGGGCTTCACTCATCCTGGAAAGGAAGCAACAGCTAAGGATACTCTAAAATTCTGGGAATGGTGTGTTTATCAATTTGGTCCCAGGCTATATTTTGTTCAATGAATGTATACATTTTACTAAAAAACATCAGATCATACAAGTTTATGCCCCTTTTCATATTCAAAATAACGGTTTAACACTAATTCGAAGGGATACATGCATGCCTATGTTTACTGCAACATTACTTCCAATAGCCAATGTATGGAAGCAGCCCCAGTGTCCACTGATAGATGAATGGATAAAGAAAATGTGGTCTAGGGGCACCTGGGTGGCACAGCGGTTAAGCGTCTGCCTTCGGCTCAGGGCATGATCCCGGCGTTATGGGATCGAGCCCCACATCAGGCTCCTCCGCTATGAGCCTGCTTCTTCCTCTCCCACTCCCCCTGCTTGTGTTCCGTCTCTCGCTGGCTGTCTCTATCTCTGTCGAATAAATAAATAAAATCTTTAAAAAAAAAAAAAGAAAATGTGGTCTATGTATAAAGGTATAAACACACACATACATACACGTAATAGAATACGACCCAGCCATAAAGAAGGATGAGATCTTGTGACAACGTGGATGGACCCACAGTGTATTACACTCTGTGAAAAAGTCTGACAGAGAAATAAATACCATGTTTTCACTTACATGTGGAATCTGAAAAAAATAAATGTGTAAACAAACAAGCAAAAAGCAGAAACAGATCCCTAAGTGGAGAACAAAGTGATGGTTGCCAGAGGAGAGGGGAGGCAGAGGATGAGCAAAATGGGTGAAGGGGAGTGGGACGTACCAGCTTCCAGTTACAAAATGAGTAAGTCACAGGAACAAAAGGCGCAACATAGGGAATAAAGTCAATGGTATTGTCCTAACACTGTGTGGTGTCAGATGGTGGCTACACCTGGGGTGAGCACAGCATATTAACTTACTGAATCGCTATGCTGTACGCCTGAACTAATGTAACATTGTGTGTCAACCACACCTCCATACAAATAACAAGTAAAATAATGCTAGCGAACTAGAATGGATAATTAAAAGTTAATGAAAGTGGGGGTGGTAAGGGAGGAAGGGCTAACTGACTTGACTGAACAAATGTACGACGACATCTGGATTTATGGAGTAACCAAGGGACGGACTTTCCTGAGGTTTCTGAGCTGTGAAAGTGGGAGTCAGGGATGGAAAATGACACAGCCACAATCTGTCTTCTACACCTTGTGAATTTTTTTGTCTTGTCCAGTCTGGGACTGTACTGAGAGTCCGCATTAAGAAAGGCATTGCTGAATTAATTCCTCTGAATTGCGTACATTCTTAAGGGAATGATAGCTAGATAGTGTCGTTTTGTATTGTTGAAAAAGGATGGACTCTACGTGTAGCCTGTCTAGTTATGGAAATTGCCCTGTTCCATTTTTTAAATCTGCGTTTGTACCCAAAGGAAGCTCTATTGGCAGTGTAGATGGGTGGGTGCCTGAATCAGAGATCCCACCCAGGGTGGCTGAGCCTGCGTCAAGAAATATATGAAATTTTAACAAAGAAACATACAAACCAACAGGAAATTCTGACAGAAGAGAAATGATCATTTACAATGGTAATCATGTCTTAACTGGAAAAGAGCATCTCAGATGAGAAGAGTAATTTTCCTAAAAGTAGGGCAATGTATGGCCATTCCTAGATGAAAACTCTGGATTTATTTTCTGCTGATAAGTATCCTTGAAGGTATTTTTAGATTTACCCTGGTTTGGAGGAAAAATATCAACCAGCATCTCTTGATGTTGATGGTGATGGCGATCCCATGAAGACCTGACTAACTGCACCTGGGAGTCACTGTTTGGACGGGGGGTTTGTGGTTTTTTGTTTTGGTTTTGATTTTCCTAGCTTTACGCTGAACCACACATAATGCTCCTGGAAGCTGTAGCTGATACACTGCGTTTCTGTAAATCAGGATGTTGCCTGTTAAGGTAATTACCTGCAGTATAGACAGCAGTCTATCATTATCGCCTGCTCCGTAGACATTTGAAAGCAATTTTACTAGGTGTAAATGTATATGGGATGTAACACAAACATCGGTTCAAGAACCTGGATGTGGAAAAGCTGACCATTACCATGAGATCGCGGCCACATATCATCAGGGATTTGCCCCAGGATATGCAAAAACGAAATTTTACAAGTCTTAGGACGCACTCAAACCGAATGGCAACTAGAAGAATATGCTTTGCCAGTCATCTCCTGGAGCACTTAATACTTCGGGAATACACAACATACTCGATTCTTTCTCAGAATTTCCATTTCTTTGCTTACATTCCAATCTGTTCTCTCATATTTGCTACTTTCCATTAGAGCCCTTATCATCTTAATTATAGTTGATCTGGATTCAAGGTCTGATTATTCCCAAAGCCCGGCCATCGCAAAGTCTTGTTCTGATGTTTGCCCTCTCTCTTTAAACTGGGTTGACTGTTAATCTGTCTTGTGATTTTTTGTTGAAAACCAGCACAATCAACTTGGTGAAAGAAACTCCAGGAAAGAGACCTTGAGTGTTGTGGTGCCAAGGTGTGGCGGGAGGGGAAGAGTTCTACAGTCCGACCATTAATTCCATCTTTCAGCACAAGGGCTTCCCAGGCCATCCAGGAGCTGGTCAGGGATTTTCCTTTCCCCAGGCAGGGTAGGCTGCCATAAATCCCCAAGAAGTTAAGGTTCTAATAAAACAGTTTCTTTTGAGGGCAGGCCTCATTAATAACAGAATACTCAGGCATATTCCAAAAGTTACTCTTGCCCTCCCCCTTCCAGAAGGATGAGAGAATTGTTCTCTTTCACTTTAAGAACCTAAAAGGCTCTAGGAGACAAAACTCACAAAAGGATGGGAGTTTTTCTGGAGTTTTAACTCTGACGTCTACACTGGGCCTCCAGCAACTCATCAATTACAGCTCAGACTTTCCGCACCGTGGTACTGGTTTCCACAGAGGTGTTTGTGCTCATGGATTTCCACTCTGTTGTGATTCTCCAAATCCACCTGTCTGTCTCTCGGTCATCAGGGCAGTGGTTTGCCCTGTGACGTCACTTCTCCAACAAATCTAAGTAGAGCTGGTGGTTTTCGAGTTAGTTCAGCCTTTTATTTGTTAGGATGGAGTGGTAACTTCCAAGGTACCTATACGGTGAATCGGAAACTCGAAGTCTTCCATAACACACTTGAGTTGCACTCATGCCATAATACTGGGAAGCAACCACTTATTGGTGCTTCATTCAACACTAGCCCCAATCTACTGAGAGGAAATCCAGGTTGGGGAAACTGGTGTATTAAATCATGGAACTGGATCAAGACAGAAATCTAGCTTTAAAAGAGTTACACGGGCAGGTCAATGCCTTCGTCGAAAGCTTTAAAAAGCTACTAACAATTACATAGGGCTCCATGGGCAAAAGTATAGTCCTAATGGTAAAGAAACATCATAACTTTATGAAGGGATATAATCAAACTTAACGTGTTTCCCCCCCCAACTGTTCATGGGATGATAGAAGTCCTCATAGTTAATGACGTTTTGATGCTTTAGTAGGTTTATTTGTATGCAAAAAAAACCCCATAGAAGTTTCTGTATTAACAGTTATAACAAAGAATGGAGGGAATGTAAAAATGTTGACAATAGTTGGGTAGAACCTGGAAATAAGTTAACAGGCAGTTCTGTGAACTTTTCTTCTAGGTTCAGGGATCAGATGATCTAACCTTTGGCTGCATCTTCCTTGTGACACTAACTCACAGTAATAATGAGTATACCTACACTCTTTTTCTTTAAAAAAAATTTTTTTTTCTTGGCCTTAATTTCTTCCAGTATACCTATACTTAATCCAAGATAAATCAGAATCTTATTGAGGATGATGTACTAAACTTGGCACCTGTGCCTCATTCTTGATATTTTTCAAGGACTGAATAACCAGTATTGATAAGATTCAGCTGCAGTTGGAGACTGAGCAGTAGTCTTGTATCTTCATTTGAGGATCGCATGTGCCTAAATCATATAAAAGCCGAAACAACCAAGGAGCTGGTGAGTTTCCTATAGGGAGATTGTCCCTCTCCACTTAGCCTCCTATCTCTGATCACACATTCCCCAAGTGTTGGAAGGGCATCAGATACCATGCCTGGGAGTCATGAGACCTCAGCCGTGTTGTTGCTGCATTGTTGTTTCTGTGCTAGGGTCTTCGTAAGAGATCAGTAAACTTTATGCTGCATGAAGACAGGTATTTTTGGTTTTTTAGTGTCCAAATCCAAAACCACTATTGCTAACAGAAAATTTGATCAGGGGGACATTACAATAAGTATATTGAAAGTATTGTATTTCTCGAGGTCTGTGTGTACCACTGGACTGATAGGAAGTGTTATAGGCATTTTGTATTCTGAAAAGCTAGAATTTTGGTCGTTTGATCAATGGCTTTTAGAACAATAAGAACACGTGTTTATAGATCCAATCAATATTTGTTGAGCACCTTCTATGTTATAGTTACCACGATGGATGCGAGCATGCAAAGTAAATAAGACAGATATGGCCTGTCCTCGTAAAACATATACTCAAGTGAGAAATTTAAAAAATAATAATATGCTAGCAAACAAAATGGTTTTATTTCACGATACTGTAATAAGCTTTTCTCCAATGGGGGAGAAAGCCAAATAGAGCACATTTTGGAGAATTTAATATTGACATAAAAAGCCCACTGTACCTAAAGGTGATGAAACATGAATTAAAATAAGAAAACCAAAAGGTCAAAAGTTTTGTAAAGCTGCTCACCCTCACTGGGAATTTTGGATCTCTAAAAACAGTAGTATTTTTTCAACAGAATTGTTGAATCCCTATGTCAGACACCTGAAACTAATGTAACATTGTACGTCAACTATACCTCCATTAAAAAGAAATGAAATAGAAGGCTTGACTGCTCATGGGATTCTCATCAGTACATCAATTTCAAGAACAAAGTGGCTGATCTAAATACGTTGAAAATGAACATAACCTCCGGCCTAGCAAAAATTCTGCATCTAGATATATAACCTAGAGAACTCTCTTACTCATATATGTGCTGTGGATAGCCACACAATCGCTTAGTGTGAGTGCTATAAATATGCCAATATCTCACCGCTTACACTTGCGTGGATACACAAAATTGAAATGAATGTATGTGTTGACATCTAAAAAACAAAAGAGTGGAAAAAATTGGTTGCCAAGGAAATATAAAGCATGATTTTTTTTAATTTAGAAAACACAAATTTGAATATACAAAATAATACTAGGTGGGATTTACAGACATGCGCCTATATAATAAATTATAGAAACCCGAATGAGTGGAACACACGTGCTTTTTTGTACAGTGAATGAACCAGAGTGTTTGTGTTTGGGCGTATATTTTGGAGAAGAACTACACAGATGTAAAGCACAGGTGATACCAAGAGGAAAAGGAGAAAAAGACTGAGATTATGAGAAGCAGTGCTGAAAAATAAGTGTACCACTGTCAAAATGTATCTTACACACACACAAAATAATGCAACTCTCACAGGTCAGGGTGACTTTGACATAGATTTACAAGACCCGCAGGACAAAAACCAACACAGTTTTGAAACATTTTACATGAATCCATTTTAAGAATGTAAATCAACAAGTCAAATTTTTATTGCTACTTTTGTCTTTTGAAAATGTTCTATTTATCTTCCTCTCCTTGAAAACATTTTTTTCTGATTTGCTGGAGTATCTGTCTGTTTTCTGAATTATTTTGGGCCAGAACTTATCCCTGTTTTTTTTTCTCCTCGCCCCTGCACCCTATTGAGCTTTTGCTCTTATATGATCTTCTGAACTATTTCCTGGATCCTTTGTTTCTTACGGCGATCAATTTCAAGTGATGGAGTACAACTGATAAAGTCATTCTACATCTCTTTCTCTGCTTTTGTACAGCTTTTTAAATATAAACTGTATTAAAAGCTAGCGAAAAAGAGGTTATATAATGACTATCAGAGCCATCATGGCATAAAACAAGATTTAATCTAAATGAGGTATCTTAATAGTTTTGAAACAACAAATTTATCTACTTTTAACAAAATCTCAGAATGACTCAGACCTACAGCTGCAGATACAACAAGAAATAAAATGCCTTATGAATGTAACATAAAGAATGAAATCTCACCCATAAAACAGGAGATTAATCATATTGTATACTGATGCTGTAAAATATTAAGATGCTTATGTATTTCTAGATTGAATTAAAATTTCAGATTACTATCTTGATGCTCTTCAAAAATCTTTGAAAAAATCCACCAGAGCTTTTTGTGCTAACATTTAATAAAAAAAATAAAAGTTAGAAAGACAGCATTAATGTAAAGACCATAGCGGATGTTTTTTCAAAGCTCTAAAAAAAAAAAAAAAAGGTCATGTGCATCTGTGTCTTACAGAGAGAGAGCAAGAAAGACAAAGAAATTAAGATCTAGGAAAGTTCTGTTGGAAAAATAGTCACTCCATATAGGTAGAGTATTTTGAGAGAAGAATTTACCCTGTTATGTAAAAATAAACGGGATTAATTTACAATTAGGTTAAAGTTAGTACTCAATTTCCAGGTACAACTAAGATACTTTAAGTTAGCCTTTTTTTCCTGGAAAGTTACAACTGCATATAGGAAGGGTCCATTTTCCAGACTCATAGTTTCTTAGTTTATACAAGTATATTCTTAACAATTAGATGATTTAATATCTCTGTACAAGGGAAGGAACATTTGACATTAAATTTCAAGTAATCAGAAGAGTGGGATTAGAGTAATGCTAAGTAATTACGACGTGTGCCATTTTAGGCTCTAGGAAAAAATAGTACCTGAAGGACAAGCCAAACAGCTTGAAACAGGAAGATGTCAGAAATAGCTTCTTTGCAGCTGACAAGTGTGGGTATTAGGAAGCAAAGAATGAGTAGAAGCACTTGTTAACATTCTCCTACGATGGCATGATGGCATAGCACGGTACACCTAGCCTGCAATGGTAGTTTGTAAACCAACTCATTACGACTCTGATATCACGGGGGAGAGGAAGGCACCATGCTGATCTTGCAGTCATGCTTCTGATTTTGATACCATCAAACAAAGCCCCCCAAAAAAGACAGGAAGAGAAAAACTTATTTTTTAAGATTCAATCAGGTTGTTTACATGTCTTTACTCTCCTTGGGCTGTAAGCTCTATTTGAAAGCCTATACTTTTTCCTAACCTAGTAGCATCAGCTTAACCCCTCATTATTTTACTGACCTATGTTTCCTCCTATTTTCCTGTTTATTAGTTGATTTTTTTTTAATTCCCCATTACAGGGAACTATTTTGGATTTGCTTTTACAATCTTTTTTTTTTTTTAACTTATTTTATTCTTTTTCTTCTGTGACTAGTTTGGTTGTATCTGCCTTCTTCAGTGCAAGAGCCATTTTTACTCTTCTTGAATTATATTTTACTTAATATTTTTCTACTTGCTACAACCCAGTTAGCATTGTTCTATCTTTTATTGTATATCTTTACCTTATATAAGTTCCATTAGTCCTTTTAAAGGTTTTTTTTTTTTTTTAAAGATTTTTTGTTTATTTATTCGACAGAGATAGAGACAGCCAGCGAGAGAGAGAACACAAGCAGGGGGAGTGGGAGAGGAAGAAGCAGGCTCATAGCAGAGGAGCCTGATGTGGGGCTCGATCCCACAACGCCGGGATCACGCCCTGAGCCAAAGGCAGACACTTAACTGCTGTGCCACCCAGGCGCCCCCCTTTTAAAGTTTTTGATGGAAAAAGGAAACATGTAGAAAGCCAGCATAAGGACCACCATATACCCATCACCCAGTTTCCAAAATTGTTTCCACATTGCTCATCTTATCTATTACATGTGTCTTTTGACATTTTTATTTTGTTACAGAACTCACGAATGTATTTAATAAACTAGTGATTGAGTCAAAGTTTATTACTGTTGGCCTCATACAATTTGCTTTTATAAATATGCACACTCTCTAATAAGCCACATCAAAATCTCATGTGTTTATCAAACTATGTACCATACACACTCTAAAATGAAATCAGG
>NW_024426663.1:62926347-62963665 GCF_017311325.1 Ursus maritimus
CCTAAATTAACATTAGGAAAAGTAGAGTTTAAGACAAGAATATAGCGAGGAATAGCAAAGGACATTTCATTAAGATATATGAGTAAGAAGAAATTAAGTACCTGAAGGATACGCACCGAGTAACAGGGATTCAAAATAGGGACAGAATTGAAAAGAAGTGATAAACGCACAAGGAGAGCCTGGCTTTGTGCAAGAAGCTCTCAGAGTGAGACCAAAGACAATTAAGGTTGGAGAAGATCTGAACAATACGATCCACTGACATTTCCTCATTGCCACTTACCAACCCCACACCAGACCACAGAACGCACAATCATTTCAAGCCTACGCAGTAAATCCACGAGGACAAACCTCATTATAGTCCGTAAAACAAACTTCCAATAAAGTTAAGAGGACTTAAATCACGCACAGTATGTACATTCTCCCAAGTGGAGTTAAACTGGAGATCAGTGATAAAGATACACTAAAATCTAGCTAATAATAATAATCAATAAAAAGAAAGAAATTAAAGAGTCTATGTGTAAGCAACCCATGAGCCAAAAAATTACTAAGGAAATTACAAAATCTGTTTAACTAAATGAAATGAAAATATGTGCCAATATATCATAACCCCTGAAGTAAAAACCACAACGGTGAAAGTTACTAAAAAGTTACTAAAGCTCACGAAAATCCCACATAGAAATACAATGCTGTCAAGACTCAAAGAAAAGAAAAAAATAAAGCAAGTTCAGTGACTTTTCAAAGACCTCTGTTAATTAACAGGGAGCAGTTGTCAACTGAAAACATCAAAAGCAGCAAAAACATTTTTAATCCATTTAGGGGTTGTATTATTATCAGTTTCTGATTTTGATTCTATTGGAAATTCTTCCCTACCTCAAGGTCATACAAAGATTATCTTGCATTGCCTTCTAGTAATTTCAGTGTCTAAAAATGTCTTCCCTGCTTTTCTGCATGTTATCTACTTCTAGAACGACTATTACATGAATGTCATCTAGCTTTCTTGTTAACTTGTTCTTCTGGTTTTCATCTCATCCTTCTACTGCAGTTCCTGTGAATCTCTTCACTGTGTTTGTGAATTCTTCAGTGCGATCTTCCAATTCACAAATCTTTGTGACCAATAGAGGGTTTCTTCTACGTATTGACTTTTAATTCCAAAACACACACGTATCCATATATACACACATGTGTATGTATTCAGTAAGGAATTCTAATGATTTTTATTGTTTCATTTTTCCCTATTTCTTAAAATAATTTATTTTTTATGCTTATTACTCCCTTAACATTTTTGAAGTTTAAAAAAATAATTTAAAAATACCTTCAGATTTTTGTGCTACTTTTTAGATATTATTAGGAGTTCATCCTCCGTTGTATAATTTATTTTCTCTCTCAGAATTACACTGGAATTAAGTGAGCTAATTTTAAGTTAAACACAGAATCTAAGAGCTGTAAAACTAACAGAACCTGACTAAATATTTTGCTCGGCATTCACCTGATAAAAAACAAAACCAAAAGCAAAACACTCAAAAGACCCAACTACACCACTTGTTAGGATTGTAGAGCCTTTTCAAGCAGCTGTAATTAAAAATAGCGGATTCTACATAACAAAGGTTCATCAAGACTGAGTTCTACGGGAGCCGGTAGCATCTCCATTTGCGACCCCCTGTAATTTACAGCCTCTCTCTCTCCCATCATTGTGATAGTTGAAGTTTTTCCCCCTGAAGTACAACAAGGTGCCTTGCACGGCCTTGATTGTGAAATCCTCCCTTGACTTGGCAGGAACAGCTCGTAGGAGAATAAGAACTTTGGAGTCCTGGCCAACAGTCTGGGCAAACGGCTTCACAGTGTCTGTGACAAGGCCAGATGTAACATTTGGATGATAGAGTGGGGGTCTCCAAAGAAAGAGCAACCACAGTACTTAACATTCATGTGAAGCCAGATAAGTTTGCTATTGTAAGACTTCATATGCACAAGCTACAGGTTTTAAATAGGTGGGGGCTTCTCCTGTTCAACCTTGTTTTATGTGGAAGAATTTTAGAAGCTTCTATCACCAGGTGATTCTCTTCTTTTACTGGAAGCCAGGATAATGATGAAGATGACATGTGCCTGGGCTTAAAATTTATATATATATATATCAATTTATTTATTATTTTCAAGTAGCCAACATACAGTACATCATTAGTTTTTGATGAAGTGTTCAATGATTCATCAGTTGCGTATAACACCCAGTGCTCATCACAACACATGCCCTTCTTAATACCCATCCCCCGGCTACCCCCTCTCCCACCCCCTCCCTTCTGTAACCCTCAGTTTGTTTATATCTGTATAGGAGCTAACTTTTGAATCTGTGGCCAGTCTCAATTACCAGTTACAACCGAGTGAAAGAGTAAGTTGAGCTTGTTCTATGATTACCTAAAGCTCTGCTTCTGCTATTGGTTTTTACTAGGCAACAATTTATTCCCCAACCAAATACTTGTATTTTCAGTGACAAATGAAACTAATAATATGGTTTAGATGTATACGGAGCATCCTGGAGATTCTCCTATGTGCACTGCTCACAGTATACTGTGCAACAGGGTACCACAGGCTAAAAACATGCCATGAACACTGTTGCAAATATTCCACAAGAGAAAAAAATGAAACCTTGTTTTCCACACGACTACCTAACCCATCATTCTGATAGGCTTCTCTCTCTCATGCTATTGTGACCTACTCACTAGGATATTTTTTTCTACAGGTTAAAAAACATTCTTTTGAATGCTACTTGGACAGAAGGAAAAACATTATTGCTTAACGGAAGGCTAACCGAGATATTCACTATGTCTAATTTAGGGAGTTGTCTACTTTCTTGATTCACCAGGTGCTGGAACTTCGATGATGAAAACTTTTGTAACTAGAATTCACGTCGATTCAAAACACGAGCCCAGTGTGGCTGCACTGGAAACAATTACCTGCTCTTCAGGACTCTATCTGGGCCAAAGTGTTAGGAATTTAAAAGAATGTTTTACTCCTAACTTCTTCCTGTATTTGATGTGACTGTCTCTTAGCGCCATTCCCATGGCTCATCTATGGTGTTTAAAAATTATCAAATGCTGACGCTAAAAATTTCCTCCCACGTCCGTGTACAGTTTCTATTCCAGGTAACGCACCTCTGATCTCTATCCACATGTATGGATTCATTATGCTAAGCACAGAGACTACATTATTTCTTTTAATCCTCACGGCTCCCAGATGACATGAAAAAATTATGGCTTTGAGAGATCAAACAACTCGTCCAGGGTCATGAATCCGGGAGTAACTGGTTGAATTGTGATTAATATCCAGATCTTTTTTTTATTCCTGAAGAGCTCTATAATTGTATGGATATGCTAGAAATGCAGTTCTGTGAATTTGCCTCATAACAATCTGAGAAACCCTCAAGACTGTTTTGTCAATGTTTTAGAATACAGTTTCCCCTAGCATCCACACACAGGGCATTAACTGTAATGGGACCCTGGTTCAAACAAACCAGATATAAAATCTACTTAGAGGAAAAGGGTAGAAATTTGAGTATGGATTGGGTATAAGATAATACTAGGGAATTATTAATTTTCTTAGGTAGTTGATGACTTGATGGACATGGAAGAGAATGGCCTTCTTAGGAAATGTGGGCTGAAGATTGTGGGGATGAAATGTTATGTCCATCATTTCCAATGCTTAGAAAATTTTCAAATGCATAGATATACAGTCGTGAAGATAAAGGAAATACTGTAAAATGTGAACAGTTGGTCTGTAATCAGGCGTTATTATGCAATGTGTTCCGTTTTCTGTATGGATGAAATTTTTCACAATAAAAAGTTAATAAGGAAAAAAAAAGTATTTTATCCCTGAAGTCACCATCTCTGAGCCTGAATCCTTCTCTACCACTTACTATCTTAAGAAATGTTATCTTATATTTATGGGCTTCACATTCTCAGAGGTAAAGAGGTCATAATAGTAATAACTACTTTAAGAAGAGTTGAGTCCTTAGTAATTATCAATACACTTTGTTATTATTGAGCATTCCCAAATTATCCTCAGAATGTGATTGTCCGTCAAGCCCATGTATTGCTGTTTGTATTATCTGGACTCCTTTTGGGAACTTATCTAGACAGGCTCTTAAAAAACCCAAGTTAAATTAGTAAGAGCATGTATCGCCAGGACTGGCTAGGAGGAGCTTTTGTTTTCCTGTAACTACAACAGAACCACGAAACTTTGTGGTTCTTACATTCTGCTGGGTGTAAAATAATTTTGACGACAGTTTTAAAATAGTAATTGACCATTTTGATATAAAAGTAGGATAGGAAAGTTCTTTGCCGATGGTAAGGTAAATCCTGAACCAAAAAGGTTATTTCTGCATGATTTTGAAGATAATGGTCATGGTGATTTCAGCCGAATAGGAAATCTCTTCAAATGGTTATATAAACATTGGCTAATGGTCTCTTAGGAAGTATTCAGAAGTGTAACTGTTGGAGCTTATTAACAGCCAATGAATTCAGAAGCATAAAATAAGTTTAACTCCTTCTACAAAAATAAACTCATGGCTTCTGCTTCAACTTTATCACAGAGCAAACTCAATCTAGATCATCTCACAGTAAATGTAATTTATGGTTTCTTTATCCCAACAGCCTTTAAGTTTTAGTTTTTGCATTCCTAGAGTTAGTGACATTTACACAGATATGCAAAACAAGTCCTCACTAAAAAGGTCATCTCCAAAATACCATCACTGTATTATCATCTCTAGCATTCAGTGTCTTACCAAATACTAACATACAACTTGTACAGAGCCTAATACAGACTTCCTTAGTCCCCCAATGGATAAAGCCATCTTCCTTGTTTCAAAATTTAATCACAACATTGTTTAAAATGAAAAACCCTAAATGTCAAGAATTCTTGCCAAACGTAAGACATGTGTAAATTTTTGTTATTTTCCTAGCATACTCTTCCTCCTTCGCCTTTTCTTCTTGCTCAATGGTCTTTAATTCCTCTTTGGAAACTCGTAACTTCTAGGGAGCCTGACTCCACCTAGGCTCATAACCAAAGTTAAGCTGATCAGCAAATTTCATATCACAGTGACTAGATGAAGGCTGAGCATGTGACTTAAGGCAATCCAAGCAGAAAGAACACCAAAGGTTTGCTGTGAATAGTAGGGAAGCTATTACTGACTTTTTTGTTAATGCGTACAATCACAGAGCACAGGGAGCTGCTGAACGCCATCTTAGATCCCCAGAAGTGGTCAGTCAGAAAATAAAGCTGACCTGTGGAAGAGGGGAGAGGGAGATGGAAAGAAACCAAGTCTTCGATGCCAAGGTTGTACCACCTAATTAGCCATATATGAAACCATCTCTCTCTCTCTCTCTGGATATTTACAAAAGGCACAATTAGGAAGTTCTTCCCTACTTCTGCTAGTGGAATCTGACTTCTGTTATTGGAACCTTAAGGCTTTCTTACTAATACATGTTATTAAATATCTTCTGTGCTGTGGGTGCTAAGAGAAGCCACACAACTTTGGCCTCCCATACGATTCCATGCAATTACGAAAACCAGAGTGTTATCGAACCTGACCCTTATTGGAAACGTCTTTAAAATTTCAAGTCTTCAGAGAAAACAAATCACTCAAAGGAAAACAGTTTATTTTCAATCTAAAACCCAAAGTTTACCAACATCAAAGTTTGTGATTAGAAAATTAGTATTATTCCATTCGTATGCTGCCATCTGCATTGCAGTTTGTACCCATTCCCTTTTTGGCTTTGGTTTGGCATTTTTCAAACCAGTGTTAACACAAGAGATGAGCGTTTGCATAAGCTTCTAATCAGAATTCTGTGAATCAGTGTTTTGCTTCAGCGAGTGCCTAACCACTAGTTTGGCTGGCGTTATAACTCAGTGGTGGACCCGTAAGACATCAAAGGCTGGACTTTGATAGAAAATTCTAGCTGCGCACCTAGCTGACCATGTGTCTAAATACATACCTGAACGTCTTTAAGTGGATCCCTGCCTTGAAATTTCCGTCCCTCAATTCTGTTTCTGCTCAGGTCTCCTGTAACTGCCTCCTTCAAGTCTACTCACAGGCTGATGCACAAAACAGTTCTTTGACCTTTGGCTCAGAACTCATCAGGACTGGAGGACTGGTCATGTGATATTGATAAAACCGAAAATGGTTGAACTGGATGTTACATCATTTACCCGAAAAAGCATATTTTGTGAGTACTTTATAGGAGGTAAAAGGCTTTTTGTTTCCTAGGCAGAAAACAGCCTCACTGAAATATCTGTTCTCAATTCCTCCCTCAGCCCCACCCCCAGCCCCTTTCCGCCTCCATAAGACTGAAATCCGTCTACAACAGCCCTGCAGCTCTGTGCTATACAATACATGTGATAACAACACTGAGTTCCTTCCAGAGCTCCTTGGCTTCAGATCACACAAAGCTTCCTTAGATGGGGGAGAAAACGGACTTTCGAAGATTAGAATTACCACTTAACAGATACACAGGAGCCAAAACCCACAGACCATTGAGAAGAGATTAAAAAAAAAAAAAAAAAGATACTGACTGTGATGTCTTTCACTTTCCAGTTTAACCAAGAGTCATTCCCCATCTCTGACACAGTCACTGGGCTGCAATCTTGTTTACAGATAAGATTGAAAGATTTTTCTGTTTTACGGTCTCTTTCTTTTTTTTTTTTTTTAAGTGTGAGTTCAGCTTCATCGTTGCTTACCAAAGCATCTTAAGTCAATTCTTATGTTTGAATTCTGAGTTCAACAGACCACTTGGGGGTACTGTGTAATCAAGCCAACAGAAAAAGAAACATAGCAAAGATACACCATCTCATTCACAGCCTCAATTTATAGAGGGACTTCTGGAGCACTGATTTCTGGCTGTAACCAGGATCTTTGCCAACTGCTGTCTTAAGAAACAAGAGTCCTGCAGTTACTTTTCTTTAAAGTCTCCAATAGCGGGACACCTGGGTGGCTCAGTCAGTTAAGCGTCTGCCTTTGGCTCGGGTCAGGATTCCAGGGTCCTGGGATCGAGCCTGCTTCTCCCTCTCCTGCTCCCCCCTGCCTGTGCTCTCTCTCTCTGACAAATAAAATCTCAGAAAAAATAATAAAGCCTCCAATAGCCATGAAATTTAAAAAAACAATTAAATCATTTGGTTGGGGTTTTCTTTTTCCTCTATTTGCTTATCTGAGCTTCTCCAAAGATACTATGTGTGTACGTACATATAAATGCACACAGCTATGTACGCACCAATACATGAACATAAACATACATGTACACAAATATACATAAACTATTCAGCTGGGTATCTTAAGATTCAAGTATAATGCCTTAACTCAAAAAAAGAAAAGAATTGAATCAGTATCAAATTGTATTGGGTTAATGGTATTTTTGTAAGGGCATAAAATGATTCACTTGTTACTTTTTATTTTAGGATCTCTATTCATTCCATAAATATTTATTGCAAGTCAACTGAGTGCCAGACTTTATCGTGAGCACTCTATATAAAGTTAATACCCTCTCCTAATATACTGTAATCAAATAAAATTTTTGAGTAAATATTTGTAATAGGTAAATTTGTGTAAAAATAATGGGATCAAAAATTACCCCACCATATGAGTTCTTCCTGTTTTTTGTTTTTTTTTTCTATTTGGTACCGTTTCAGGAATCTCTTTCATAGAGCACGCTGGTGAGGGGCTTAACCACAGGAGACAGAGTGAGAACCGAGGTCAGACAGAGGGGGTGAGTAAAGAAAAGGTTTGAGCACCTACGATGTGGGAAACAGGGAGCTCACCAAATGGGACTCTCAAAGAAGCTTTCCCTAGGGGATGTACTCTCAGACAACTCTGGCCACTCCTCCAAAAGGAGTTCAAATACAGGTCTCTATTTTCAAAGCTTCTGGTGTTGGATACATTTCCTCTGAAGACTGAACCTCATGGGGTTATACTCAGGTATTAATAATCAATGAGAAGATTGTAAAGCACAGTATGGACAACAGGTTACAGGGCAACAGAACCCCAAGAGTCAGCTCCGGTGTCTGGCAGGTTAGCTATTGCTCCTGGAAGCCATCGGGACTTCTTCCATTTACAGGAGACAAACGCATGCAAGCAAATTTCTAGAAGCTCATTTTGTTTGTAGGTTAACTCCAAACTGCTTGCTCTGGTCCAGTATTTCATGCTCTACATCCATACCTGTTCCTGACTCTCTAGGTTTTGGACCTGAAGCTCTTTGTCTGATTCCTGGGCTTACGTATTAACCCCTCACGTATATGCTCAACAATGTTTCCTTCGATTCAAGGGGTTACTGTCTTAGACGACAAGTTCTCTCACCCCCTCCCATAGACCTGGGGATTCCTTACATCAGCCTAGTAATGGAGTACAGGGGTTGGGGGCATGTGTATGTTGTTGAGGGATACTTTCCTACATTACAATTCCTGTAGAACAAGATTCCGTTCAATTACAGAACAATTCAAAATCACTATCTTTCACTGCCTACCATGTGCTCTGAAGCCACACGTGGCTTCCCTAGGATCAGTTACGTGTTACAGTAAAGCCTGTGAAGAATGGATGGAAATTATCACTGCTACAAAGCAAAACAAAGTCAAGGCACGCGAAATGTTAAGGCACTGAGTTCTGGGAAAATACCGCAACACAGTGACCTTTCCACCTACTCAATGAGGAACTCACACACAAATACGAAATTTTCTTTTTAATTTTCATTTTCTGTTCAACCTATTTTGCCTCCTTCTGTCTTGTGAGGTTCTCTGCATGGGAGTATGACTAGTAATTTGACACCTCTGATTTACAGAAAAATGCTTCCTAACCTCTAGAATTACATTCTCGACACAGAGCATTCATGAACGTCACTCCTTACTTCACATTTTCTCTTGGACATCTCTGAAACATTTCGTATTGAAGTTTTCCAAATCTGATTTTCTCTGTTCAAATTTCTCCATCTAAGTCAATACACACACCCCCCCCCCACTGGCCCACTAGCAAGGTCAGAAAACCGCTGTCTCTTTACTATCAGCATCACACAAGTTTTCAGTTTGACTTCCAGAAAGTATTTTCAAATCGCACATGCTTCCCAATCTCTAATTCAAAGGACTGTCACCTACATCCGACACTGTGCACCGGTCTCCTTTGGCAGCTTTCCTCTTCTATGGACTCTTACCTCCTTCCAATCCATTATCCGCACAGCAGCAAGGGTGATCTTCTGAATATTTAAAGACCTTCCCTGCTGGAAACTCTTTTATAGTTCCGTGTCGTACACAGGATATGATCCAAATCTTAAACACGGTCAGCAAAGTCTTATATAATCTGTCCCTAATCATCTTTCCATCTCTTTTTATAATATGCTCTCAGGAGCTTGCCAGAATCTACCATGCTGACTTTTTTTCACTTACTTTAAAGCACCCGACACTTTTCTTCTAGTGTCCTTAGCTCATGCTATTTCTTCTTCCTGACACGTTCATGATCTTTACCAGGCTAACTTAAAACATCACTTCTTGTCATATGTACTGTCCAGAATTTTAAAATATTTTTTTAAAAGATTTTTATTTATTTATTCGACAGAGATAGAGACAGCCAGCAAGAGAGGGAACACAAGCAGGGGGAGTGGGAGAGGAAGAAGCAGGCTCATAGCGGAGGAGCCTGATGTGGGGCTCGATCCCATAACGCCGGGATCACGCCCTGAGCCAAAGGCAGACGCTTAACCGCTGTGCCACCCAGGCGCCCCAGAATTTTAAAATATTTTTAACTAGTATTTCTTGTCTGGAGGTATTCTCTGACCAAAGACTACTTGCTCAGCCACACAAAAGGCAGGTCACAAGCACTGGGAAATTAATGCTTTCTCTCTCCATTCCAGGAACAGACTTCAACCAGGGGACTTTGACCAGCTCCCTCCAACCATGATTGGGATGAGGAGTGGTGCCCACTATCTCCCAGCATTCCTAGAGGGAGCAAGCCCCTCTTACCTAAGTGGTAACCTGTTTAACAATGAATACGTAATGATTACTTCTTTTCTGTTTTAGATCTCCAATCTCCTACTGGTACCTCCCATATACTTCACACACCTTCATCCTTGCCTTGTGTGGCTTCTGGAAGACTCTAACTTAAGGCACAAGGCATTTCGTAACAAAGACAGAATCATTTCTTTTTTTTTTTTTTTTAAGATTTTTTATTTATTTATCTGACAGAGAACAGAGAGAGAGACAGCCAGCAACAGAGGGAACACAAGCAGAGGGAGTGGGAGAGGAAGAAGCAGGCTCCCAGCAGAGGAGCCTGATGTGGGGCTCGATCCCAGAATGCCGGGATCATGCCCTGAGCTGAAGGCAGACGCTTAACGACTGAGCCACCCAGGCGCCCCCAGAATCATTTCTTTAAGTGAGGCATATGTACATAAAACATAAATGGGAAATATTTCACTGATTATGACCGTTTTGATCAAAAAGTGATAATTCTAGAATTATTCAATAATAATGTCCATGTAATCTACAGTTATTCATGTTTCTGTAGGGACAAATGTGTTTACGTGAGCTAAATTGGGACTATTTTAACTATTTATGTGTGAAATAAATACATTTGTGTGAATTAACTGGGACTATTTTATCTAATTATTGATGGGTATACATGTGTGTGCAAACATAGGTTTGCCTGAGTTAACTGTTCACTATGTGACTATTTGCATAGGAAATTTTTGTTTTTTGGTTTTTTTTAAGATTTTACTTATTTCAGAAAGATAGAGAAAGCATGGTGGGTAGGGACTGAGGGAGAGGGAGAGAGAATCTCCATCAGGTCATGATCCTGGTTTCCTAGGATTGAGTCCCGCATCAGACTCCCTGTTTAGCAGGGAGTCTGCTTCTCTCTCTGCCCTTCCCCCTGCTTGTGCACACTCTTTCTCTCTCTCTCTCTCTGATAAATAAAATCTTTTAAAAAAATCCAAAAATCATAGTTAATGAAATAAACAAATTAGCTACAGTACTCAACGACTGAGTAACAGCTGGCCAAACAAGTGGGCTTCATGGCTTTTATGACTAAACTTTGTCTCCCTAAGGAAAGCATTGATTCAAATAAGTTCAGAGGCAGCCGCTTCCGGGAAGTACTTGAGTAGAAGGGGCCAAAATGCTGTCCACCCGACTGTTTGTGGCTGTTACTCACACCCGCCCTTTACAAGCCATGCTGGTCTCCAAAGATGCTTCTAGATCAGCCTTCATCGCAACAAAGACACACCATGTTTCTAACACTCAATTTCAGAAGCTGCATGAGCGAAGAGCCTGAGCGTGGTCACTTGAAAATCAGCAATACGAACAGAATTCATATATAATCCTTTAATAGAGAGTCAACAAAAGGAGTCATCTATGGGGCCACAAAGAGGGCTCCTATTCCACAAAGATGGTATTTTACTGCCTGTTTCTAATTAAGTATCTGCTATTAGGGATGCATGACATTGCCTTTTTATTCTCTCTCTTCTCAGAGGGCATACTTGCTCCCTCCTTCCACCTGAAGTTGGACATCAGGAAGTTTAGGTAACGGCAAGGTGGTGCGGAAGGAATGCTGGCGTATGTACTATGCTTTCTTGTCGTGTCTAGTGCTCTGGGCTGAGCGCCCGGAGAGCTGGAGAGCTCCAGTGCCGCAGGATACGTACAATGCCTGGGTCTGCTGAGGGACATCGACCGGTCTGTGGTTCATCCATCTGGTCTTTTGGATTATCACACGAGCACTCATGACCAAGTGTGTAATCTATAAAATTGTATCTCATGCTGGTCTCCTTATATTGGATACAAGCGTCATTGAGTCCTTTGATTGGCTTAGCACTAACCTGTCTCCAGAATAGGCACATGGAAATTCCTATGCCACATAATATATATGTGGCCATCAGGGCTCTATCTCAAGCCAATGCTTATAGACATGGTCATCTGCCTTTGCTCTTCTGTTCGTACGCCATGTTGAACACGATAGTGAAGCGCTGTACCAGCAGAATTTTCTTAGCATCTTCTTTGACTTCTCTAGGATTTCTCTCATGACATGCATCAACTGCTCTGCTTCTTTTTCTTAGCACCTCTCTTTTATTGTTCTTTCCTAGGGTGAACTTCCCGTATGAAATATCCTTTGTCTACGCTGCACTTTGACTTACTGTTAAACACTAAACTTACATTACTTAGGGGTTGTTCTTTAAAAACTTAAATACAATTCAAAGGTCATTTGAGAAATCAAAACTTGGGCGTGGTGTCCATGTCTGTGCAAATGCCCTTAAGGCAAGGGATGCCTTTAGCTAAGATAAAGATAACTTTGAAGAAAAACAAGAGGGAAAACTCCATTAGCATATTTCAAAAATAAAGTAATTTTCTGTATTATTTTAATAACAAATGGCAGAAAGAGTCACACTTCCATAGTCCTACCTAGATTTTGAAAGTTGTCCACTTTGGGATGAAGTCGTGTTTCTGAACTTTTTTCTGTTCTTCTAACTCTCCTTTTCCTTATCAGTTGACAATAAGTGATCAAATCCTACTTTCAAATATTACAAATGAGATGATAAGCCCTCCCTTAGGTTAGAGAGCACTTAGAGGAGCAGACTGCGGTTTCCATTAATAACTAAAACCATGCCATCCCTACATAAAAGAAAATTTACTAGAGAAATTTTATAAGAAAAAATAGCAACCATGATTTTATCCTATTCCTTTTTTTTTTTTTTAAGATTCTATTTATTTATTTGACAGAGATAGAGACAGCCAGTGAGAGAGGGAACACAAGCAGGGGGAGTGGGAGAGGAAGAAGCAGGCTCATAGCGGAGGAGCCTGATGTGGGGCTCGATCCCATAATGCCGGGATCACGCCCTGAGCTGAAGGCAGACGACACTTAACTGCTGTGCCACCCAGGCGCCCCTATCCTATTCCTTAGTAAGTAGTCATCTATGACAAGACGGACTATTAGTTTTGGTGGATGACTTAATTTGGAAGGTAGAATAAGGGTTGCAAAATTGAGAGACCTGCTTTATTATTAATAATGCATCCAGCAGTTAACAAAAATTAGGACAAATTGCAGTGTCTCATCCAGTAGCAATTTTTAAAAGGATAAGATAGTAAAGATGCGGGGGGACAAACTGAAAACCTGAAATAACATAGTTATTACTCAATTCATTTCTTACTAACTTGTGGAATGTGATCACATGAAAAAAAAATTTACAGTCTTTCTCTAGGAAATAGTTTATTTGCCAAACTAGGTTTTTAGCCTTCTTGTTCCTGGTTCATTTTGCTCCTCAAGGCAACAAGATACATAGAGACCAAAGAAAGAGGATTATCCGTGTTCATTATGATTCTGAAAACACACATTTGGATACAAATTTCTATCTCATAGCCATGTAAGACCTCACAGATTTTGAATTTCACCTCAAAGTAAAGTAACTCAAAAAGAATGGTGCTCTTCACGAAACAATGGAGGAGTATCACGTTCCTTACGATGTCAAGAACAAAAAGCCAGCAGTCATGCACTGATGGATAACAGATCACAGAGTCCTTTTAATCATGTCCTCTAAAGTAAGTCTCTACTTTCTTGTTACATCAAAACTATAAAATTACTTCATAAAGTCCAAACACAAATAATCCAGAATGAAAGCTACTGCATTATGTTGTCCCCCACACGGTAATTTAAGCCAAATGTTTTTTTAAAAATTTATATGGATTCTAATTTACATTTCTAAATCAAATTTTGCATGAAGTACACACGCAAACATAAAATTTTGGTTCACAACAGCCTGAGATTTGAAGAAACTTAATCGCATTTCATTGATATTATGCCCTTAGCCTGAAAAAGCACGTACGGTTTCTAGTTTTGCTGTCTTTGCCTGGTAACGTTTTTGAAGGCATAGCTACAAAAGATCCACTTGTGTTATCTTAAATGGAAATAGGATAAGGTGACTGGCACACTAGGGATACAGAGGACTTCGCTCTGAAGTAATCATTCCTGGATGGGGTTCAGGGCAGTTGAACAGAATCTTTTTATGCTTTTAAGACAATTTATAATACAGGCAACCTTAGATTGCGATGGAGGCATTTAGGTAAGTAGATTTCATGGGCTAGTGTAGGTAGTTCAGGGAAAATACAGAAATTAACAAGAGTTGGGTCCTATTGTCCTGGTTATGCCTTTAAAACCATCTGTAGGTAAAATAACTGTACCACAAAAACAACTTTGGTCAAACGCTGTGAGATGATACATATGGTCACGTCCTTCTTTTTTCTTTTCACATAAAACTAGGGCATACCAGGGGGTCCTAAATGGGAAGACAAATGGGAGGAAAAGGTATAAATGGTTCAATGTTTAGGAGCCCATCTTCTTCAGTAACTTCATTTGCCTATTGAAGTACTTAAGCAGTAAACACATAAAACTGGTGATACTCATGGTGGCCATGGTATGAAAGCATAAAAATACCACAGTAAGACTTGGGTGGTCCTCGAGGGAAAGGGGCATTATGGTGACTTACATAAGGAAACCTTAGGTCAAATTGCCTCAGGGAGCTGAAGAGCCACATTGTAAAACCAACCTGAGCCCACAATAAAGTTAGAAGGAGAGGCTATCCTAAAACACTTCACGTCTGAAACATCTTTGAAAAAGATGTCATTGAATGGAAACCAAAACCTAAATCAGAATTGAAATCCAAGCAGGAAGAGGCAAGTCCCTACAACTAGGGACAAAGGTAATCAGGTAAACATTCTTGGACAGCAGCCACACTATCCAATGTATGGTATGAAAAGTCAAGATAATCTTGTTCATTCATTCAACAAATATTTACTTACTGAGTGCCTACGATATACCTGGTCCCACTCCAGACCCTGAGAATGGATCAATGATCAAAAAAAACAGAAATCACTGTTCTCATGCAGATGCCTTTTAGTGATGGATGATACAAAATAAACAACAGGAAATAAACGATACAGTGCGTTAGATGATGATAAGGGCTATATAAGAAACAAAACAAATTAAGGCAGGTAAGAAACTTTGTAGAAAGGGAATTGGATCAAGAAAGTTTTCACCGGGGGCACCTGGGTGGCTCAGTTGGTTAAGTGTGTCTGCCTTTGGCTCAGGTCATGATCCCAGGGTTCTTGGATCAAGTCCCACATTGGGCTCCCTGCTCAGCGGGGAGCCTACTTCTCCTACTCCTGCTCCCCTGCCTGTGCTCTCTCTCTCTTTCTCTCAAATAAATAAATAAAATGTTGAAAGAAAGAAAGAAAGAAAGAAAGAAAGAAAGAAAGAAAGAAAGAAAGAAAGAAAGAAAGAAAGAGAGAGGAAGGAAGGAAGGAAGGAAGGAAGGAAAAGAAAGAAAGAAAGAAAGAAAGAAAGAAAGAAAGAAAGAAAGAAAGAAAGAAAGGAAGGAAGGAGAAAGGAGAAAGAAAGAAAGAAAAAGAAAGAAAGAAAGAAAGAAAGAAAGAAAGAAAGAAAAAAAGAGAAAGAAAGAAAGAAAGAAAGAAAGAAAGAAAGAAAGAAAGAAAGAAAAAGAAAGAAAGAAAGAAAGAAAGAAAGAAAGAAAGAAAGAAAGAAAGAAAGAAAGAATGAATTTTCACTGACCTAGTGGAAGCAAGCCGTGGTGACCTCTGCAGGAAACGTGGTCCACACAGAGAGAAGAGCAGGGACAGAATCCTAATAAAAAGAATGTGTCTGGCTTGTTCAAGGAGGAACAAGAAGCCAATATGACTGGAATGGAAGAATGGATTCTAATGCTGGAGAGCCTTCTAGGCTATTCACTCTAAGGACTATGGCTTTTACTCTGAATGACAGGAGACCCCACGGGCAGATTTTGAGTAGATAAGATGCTGTTTTTTAGAAGATTGCTTGCCGCTGCTGTGCAAAGAAGAAATTACACGGAGGTGAGAATGGAAACAATCCCGACAGCAATGTAGCTGCAATTCAGGTGAGAAAAGAGAGCAGCAAGAAGCGGTAAAGGAGGTGATGAGAAGTGATCTGATTCTCCAGCAGGGTTTCTCAACTTTGGTGCTATCAATAATTTTATTTTGGGACAACTGTCCTGTGCGTTGCAGGGTGTTAAGCAGCACCCCTTATCTCTACGATAGATGCCAGTAGCAAACCCTCACCTCATTTGTAACAAAAAGGTCCATAAATACTTCCAATGCCCTGGGGGCAAAGAAATCGATTTTGTTGTTGTTGTTGTTGTTGTTGTTGTTGTTGTTTAGAACAATTACAGATGTATTTCTTTGGCAAAGCCAAACGCACCGCAAAGAGAGGAGTCATCTGTAACATACTACCTATGGGATGGTGGAACTTCAGTCACCATGACACAAAAATTCAAATGGCACAAATGAAACAAATAGGGATCATCCAGGGACCAGCCTGGAGGGGAGCCCTGCCGTCCTAACTCTCTCTCATCTATTAGGTAACTCCCAAGAACTAAACCATTTTCAACTTCCGGAAGGGGAGAAAAAAACAAGATGGAGATCAAACGACAATTGTACGAACATGAAATGCAACTTGTGGGCTTCACTTTCATTCATGTGTCATTGTAGAAAACTGAGCTATACAGTGTGAACCTATGAACACGGGAACAGTACTAAACATAGTAAGGTGCTTATCTGACATCCAAGTAGAAATATTTACTAGATCAAAGTTTCGTAGTAGAGACACAAATGTGGGAACTCAAGCCTGTAACATGGGTCAGCTCACAAAACCCATCATCTCCCCAAGGGAGAGAATATATAATAGTAAGGGATTCCTAGCAGTAAGTCTTAGGGTCCTCCACTGCTTCCAATCCAGCAAGAAGAAGAATCAACAAGTGAGACTCGAAGTAGCAACTAACAGGAAGGAAATCAGTGAAGTGTCCCCGAGGCTTCGTGAGAAAGGGCTCTGAGGGAAATAAAATGATCAATTATGTTAAACTCTGATAAGGCCATAAGATGAAGATGAAAAATTAACTATGGTGATCTTGATAAAGAGCAATTTTAATGGGATGTTCTATGTGAAAATGGTTCAGGAGAAAGTGAGACAAGGGAACTGGAAAGAAACATTAGAGCAACTTATCCAAAGAGTTTTACTATATAAAGCAGAGCAGAGGGATGGAGCAGATCCTGGGCAGGGGTGGGTGACGGCAAAGTAAAGGATTTTTACAAGCAGATTAGTAATCAAACATGCTATAGACCTTATCAAAACCAGAAGAGGGGGGACATCCAATCAATTTCGGTTACTTATTTCCAGCACCTCAGAGGTTAACCAACTTGAGTTGTGCTATAAACCCAATTCACCTCATTATTTTCTACTTAAAAAGTAATATATCATGGAAAATTTTGTCTTTTCATTCAGAAAATGAAATATAATGCAAAGACATAATACTTTTATATATTAAATACCGTATAAGAGATATTATGTGGAATAAAAAGGTTGACATTCAGTTAATATGTGCTGGCATGGTCATCTACAACCCTAAATGTTTTCTTAAACGGATAATCTTTGTATCTAGCTATATACTACTTACATTAAACACAATGAAATAATAAAAAATAACAGAGGATGAATGTGTGAAACGGAGAAAGAGATAACAGCCAAATACTAACAAAATAGAGACTGCTGTAACTAGGAATATAAAAAATATATATAAATATATATATAATATATATAAATATATATATATAAAATATAAATCAAAAAGCAAGTTGGCATACAAAAAGGGGTAATACATAATGAAAACAATTCACGTCATTTGGAAGGGGAAACATGCATAAAATTGTATACACTTAATAGCACAGATTTAAGTATATAAAACAAAAATGGACTGAAAAACAGGCAAACATTGACAAATGTATAATCACAAGAATCTTAATACTCAGTAATTACTAGAACATGTACACATACACTAATCTATAAGCTTGATCTAAAGGCCATAAATAGAATATACCTAATAAATGGGAATATTTTTTCTAAGCACAAATGCAATATTTGTAAATATTGGCTACATACTATAACTGCAAGCAAGTATCAAAAATGGTTCAACTCTGACCATAACATAAGTTAGAAAAATTTTAAAATATAATTCCAAATAACACATAGGTCAAAGAAGATCAACCAGTGCCTTTTTCAACTCATTGGTGTCTATGCTATGCTGCTCATCAAAGATTTTTGTAATAGTATCCTTGAAAAGCTTACTGTAAAAGATAAACCTCCGACATGGTTAAGAAATAAACAAGAGAAAGTAAAAAAAAATTAGGAATGAATATAATAAAGATACGCAGGTATATTTAAAATTAATGGGATTATAAACATAGGTAATAAAAATGTTTATGTTAGAATGATACAATTCTTTAAAAGTGGCTGAAAAAGATATAGCAAGAAAGAGTATCCCATAACTATTAAGAAAATTGATTAAAAATACACACGGTTTTCCTTCTCAAAAGAGAACATGGGCTGAAATCATTATGGAGGTAAGTTCCTACATCAGTTCAGGCAATAACATTCCCCAAATATAAGCTCTTCTACAGAACATAAAATTAAAGAACAGAGAATGAAGGGGGCTAGTTAGATCTTTGATACCCAAGCTAGACAAGGTAATAAGAGAGTGTAAAATTACAAGCAAATCTTATTCACGAACATAAATGGAAAAATCCTATGTAAAACCCTAGCACATGGAAGCCTAGAATGCAGTAAGAAACTATAATGGCCAAATTAATGTGTTTCCAGGGAAGAGAGGGATTGTCCAATGTTAAAAAAATCAATGGGGGCGCCTGGGTGGCACAGCGGTTAAGCATCTGTCTTCGGCTCAGGGCGTGATCCCAGCGTTATGGGATCAAGCCCCATGTCAGGCTCCTCCGCTATGAGCCTGCTTCTTCCTCTCCCACTCCCCCTGCTTGTGTTCCCTCTCTCGCTGGCTCTCTCTATCTCTGTCGAATAAATAAATAAAAATCTTAAAAAAAAAAAAAATCAATGAACGCAACCTCTGTTCCAGTGACATAAGAAGCAGATGCTTTAAACAACCCCTGGATTCCCAATCCTTACAAATGATAGAGTAGGCGTAAAATAGAGTCCTCACAAGTGTTAAAGAATGCTAACTCCCAAAAGACACAATTTATTACTGTCATGTCTTTACCTCCTGGGATAAAGCTTTGGTCATGGTATATTTGTTATCGAAAATACAACTGTATTTTACATAGGATTTTTATTACAGGGGTCCTTTATATAAAATGGATCATGATTTATTTCTTCTCTGTTCATTGAGATTTCAAATTTACACTAATTTCACAGCAATATTTAGATAGCCTGTACCCAGAGAAACTTTCAAATTATTATCTGTAAATTTAAAATTTGCTAAAACTTCCCTCTAATATGTCTGCTGTGTGCTGTCTTGGAAATGCTTTCTATCGCCAATCCAAGGTTTTCAAGAACTCTTGGTCCACTGAGAGGTCTACATTTCTTCTTCTTGTGCCAGTTTTGGCATTTCACATTTTTCTCCAAAAAAAAAAAAAAAAAAAAAGTTTCACATAGGATTTCAATTATTCCTATATGGTTGCTCAAAGTATTCTTTAATAATTTATAACTTCTGTTATCTACGTAGCTCTTCCTTTTTCACTTTGTATTTTCTCATTTCTTTCACAGTCTCAGAGAAAGTTTGTCTTCTTGCATTAATCTTTTCAAGAAGTACCAACAATTTCCTTTGCAAAGTAAGAAAAAAAATATCAAATATTTTAAAGACTCCGGTGTCTTTTTTACAAAAATTCATTGAAACGATTGATAAATATGTCCTAAAGATTTATCAGTCTTAACTTTAAAATGTGAATATATTCAGACCATTAAAATAGACTACAAAATGAAAACCATGAAAATGACCATCAGCCAACTATTATTTAAACTTTCCAGAAAACTGTTACTATTCACTTACCACCCAAGATTTGAAATATATAAAGCTAAACCTGATAGAGTCTACTAGGAGAAACTGAGAAGTCATATTGAGAAAATGTCATAAAATCCTATCAAGAAAATATAAACTTCTAAGAATTCAACAGATCAAACAGACCTGAATTTAAAAAGATAGAGAAGATTTAAATAATATACTAAATAAAAAATATATACATATACTTAATAAAGTTTGTCTGATAAACAGAGAGCTCTGTATTCGATTGGGAATATACTCTCATTTATAATCTGTATTGGATATTGATAAAAATTGGCCCAGTAAAAGGTTACAGAGTAAATATAAGATTGCAAAGAGTTGATAATATAGGAGGTATTTATGCATCAAAATGAAATCGCTTCAGCAGTCCACAGAAACAGAGGCTCACCCACAGAAAATCTACAGAAAGAGAGACTCACTCACGTCTGCAGAGATGGCTGATTTCCTGGCTAATCTAGGTAGACCCACTCTGGGAGGACAGCCATGACTTGGTTTTGCTCTCGTGTTCTCCAGGTGGCGAACTCAGGCAAGTTCTGATGGGAACAGCTGAGTGCACGAGTCAAAGGGAAGCATGCAAATGCCTCTTGAGGTTAGGCCTGGAAGGGACACACTGTCAGTTTCAGCTCCTATTATTGTCCAAAGCAAGTGAGAAAGAAAACCCAGATTCAAGGGACAGGGACCTGGACTGCCCATCTTCACCGAGAGGAGCTAGGAAATTTACATGGCAAAGAGAGGCTTCAAGGCAGGGTGAAGAACTGGGACTATGCATGTAATCCATCTACCATATGAGAGCCTAGAAAAGAGGGCCTATGGAGTGCTTAATAGCTACTAAGTGTATCCGCAGTATCTGTTGAAAGAATATGAAAAAGGAGAAAGAGGACCTACCTGAGCGTTCTCCAAAGTAAATATGACACAGTACAACAGGAGGATTATGAGAAAATGCTTTTTTATGGGCAAATAACTCTTACGTCTTCATAAATCCAAAAGAAGAAAAATAAATGCAGGATTTGCACCAGTTTGCTGGAATATCATTTTTTTAAAAGATTTCATTTATTTATTTGACAGAGAGAGAGACAGCCAGCGAGAGAGGGAACACAAGCAGGGGGAGTGGGAGAGGAAGCAGGCTTCCAGCAGGGAGCCCGATGTGGGGCTCCATCCCAGGCCTCTGGGATCACGCCCTGAGCCGAAGGCAGAAACTTAATGACTGAGCCACCCAGGTGCCCCATGCTGGAATATCATCTTGATAAACTATTAACACATTGGTATTAATATGATTGCTAGTTGCCCTGCTAGTAATGTCTCTCTTTTCCTTTCTGCTTTCCACTTAACTTTGCCCTCAAAAAAAAAAAAAAAAAAAAAGTGAAGGAACTTGAAACATTCTGTTGTGATATTTTAGTCTTTACAGGAGGAAAAGTTACTTAAACTGCTTCAGAGGATTCCGTGAAAAGTAACAGTTTTTCATCTTTAATACATCTATGACTTTATGACAGTTCCCCTTCTGGGGGAAAGTAGAGCAGCTTTTCGCTTAGTTTCCTCATCAATTAAAATCTCACAGCAAAGGCTTTGTACATAGTGATGAAAATAAGGGAGGTCCTGAAGGTCATCACTAAGCACTGGGAACTGATGAAGAATTTTAATAATGGGTAATGAATATGATACTATCATACTATAATGGTTTCATTATGTTTCATGATACTGCCACCTACGTATCCTTGGGCATTTTTCATTTATGCTATGCCTCAATTCAAAAAGGATTTGAAGTTCTGAGTGGTCCTGACTCATTAAAGTTTTCTGCGATGTTAAGAGACCATTGTTTCATGATTAACGCCTGATATGCAATACTAGAAAGAAGGGGGGGGGACTATTTTTCCTTTATTCGTATGCTCTATTGTAGTAGAAGTGAAAGACCACAGCAGCACAGCGAGGCAGTCAGAAGACGTCTCACAATAACCTGCAACAGTGTTTTTAATTAATATTGGAGAGCTCTGTACGGAATTGCTACATTTTCTGCCCCTGGAATCTCAAAATAAATGAATTATACTGTAGTTACAGGTAAAGAACGCTTTATTTTCAGAGAATGTTTAAACATACTGCATAAAAGATTAATAGATGCAACAAAATGTACAGGACAGATGTGGCTAATGGTACCTGCTCCAAACGCCAGCTGGATTTGTAATTACATTTTCGGAGAGACTGAAGACCTGAATGGCTGCACTGACTGTGGTATATAATATTTCCTGACAGTCAGTGCTACTTATCTGATGCTCGCTTTTAATTAGAAAGGACATATCAAGTTATTTAATACACACAATGCATGTTGTTATATTTAATATTTTTTAAATTAAAGATATATATCCTTTTATAAGAGAAATTAATATTAGAATATATACCCTTCTAATAAAAAGGAGATAGGTATGTACGATTTTTTTTTGCAAGATTAAATTTCTATCTCCTTGCCTTTAACTAGAGACAGAAGGCAATTCCCAGAAAAGAATACAGAGAAATAGCTCCTAGATTATTTTAAATAAACTATTTTAAAATAGTTTGATCAGCAGCCTTGATATTTCTCTTATTAGCACAGATACTGAACAAATGTATCTAATATTTCAGTAAACGTATAATTGAGAAAACCAGCAGATAGGTCAAAAGGGACCATCAAATCAAAATTAGATGCAAGATAAACCCCTTCAAAACCAGCCTGCTGGATGTACATCCTGTTAATTAAAAGGCAGGGGGTCACAGATCTGCATTAAAGACCAAAAGATGATGGGGTGCCTGGGTGGCTCAATGGTTAAGCATCTGACTCTTGATCTCAGCTCAGGTCTTGATCTCAGGGTTATGGGTTAAAACCCCCCACATTGCCCAATGTGGAGCCCCCTTTAAAAATAATAAAGGCCAAAAGATGAGAGTGAATTATGAATGCCCAGGTATGTGTAAAGAAATTGCTTTTTGAGAAGAACAGCAGTGAAAGAAATTTCCTCCCTGCTTCCCTTCCCTGCTGTCAGGGGTCATCCTCTGCAGATGTCCTTGAAAAATGAGGAGGGTTTGTCTCCTGGACACTCTTCCCTTACCACCAAGACAGCTCTGCACTGCCCCCAACTGCTCCCGGGTTGATTATCACCGCACTCTTCGCCCACAGAGCTCACCAGGGACTCTGAGGCTGGCTCTCCTCCACTCAAGGCTGTTCCTGATGTGGCCTCCTCAGCGAGGGGGACAAGTGAGGATGCTGCCTTTTCTCTCACAACACCTGAACCTCATTCCCCATTGACTGAAACCTTCAGTTCACTGAAAGATAGGAAATATCTAGAAAGTATTTTAACAAAGATGTGTGTAAGAGGGAGGAGATAGTTTTAAAAGTATCTTCTGAAGAAGAGTCTTTTGGGAGTCCAAGAAAAAAAATTAAACGTTAGTCTTTCACAAAGGACTTCCTTATGGGAAACCTCCTTTTCTCTACCTTTCACCTTTCTGGCTGAGGGTCTCTCCCTTTTCATTCCCCCAGAGGTAAATTCTGTTTTTCCTCTTCCCTAGGCAAATCCCCAATTTTCTTCAAGAGATTCTCAGGAACTTCTGGCTTGGGAATCTAGTCCCCTCTTCAAATGTTCTAGTTCATCTATTCATCCAGATTCAATTCCTGAGTCAAGAATAAGAGTACGTCAGGATGCACTGGCAGGAGACCAGAGTCAGGACATGGCGCCCTCTGCTCAGGAAACTCAAAGTCTGCCCTGCTCAAGACTCCCCTCCACCTTTCAGAGAGAAACATATGCTTTCTTGGTCTTCCTAAAACGAGCTGTGTTGCTTCTTTTTAAAAAACACATCCACACATAATTCTTACCGTGTGAACATGTTTTTCCATAAATGGAACATTTTTCCCCAGTGAAGATAAACTAAATTGATAGGACTTAATTAAATGTAGCAAAATCTGTTTCCCTTTGTTCAAACTTATTTTTCCGGACGATGCGTTGAGCCACTGTTTTCAAAGTGTGGTTTGGGGACCTCTGGAGGTCCAGAAGTTCAAAACTATTTAAAAATAATAACTTATACGTTATTTGCCTTTCTTAAGCTTATTCTAGGTGTACGGTGAAATTTTCCAGAGCCTAGATATCAGCTATTGCCGTCATCACTCTGACAGGTAACCAAATACATGCGTGGGGGTCCTTGTGTCTTCTAAAATATTCTAAACTAAGCTCTTTGGGGTCTTTGTTAATTTTTAAAAGTATAAAGAGGTCTTGAGACCAAAACGTTTGACAACCATTGGCATATAAGATAATAGAGATCGAGTCACTGATTTCTCCTTTTTTTTTTTTTTTTAAAGATTTTATTTATTTGACAGAGAGAGACAGCCAGCAAGAGAGGGACACAAGCAGGGGGAGTGGGAGAGGAAGAAGCAGGCTCCTAGCGGAGGAGCCTGACGTGGGGCTCGATCCCCGAACGCCGGGATCACGCCCTGAGCCGAAGGCAGACGCTTAACCGCTGTGCCACGCAGGCGCCCCTGATTTCTCCTTCTTTAAACCATACAGACTGATCTACCTGTATACACCCTCTCCAGGTACACCACAAACACTGGGAATTTTACAATTACATCTTCCTGTCTTGAGTTTACCAAACACATGGCTCAGGTGTTCTCCCGCATGCATCCTTTTTAGCACAAGGCTAGCAGCGTGGTTTCCCTTTGGCTCAAAATTTGGATTTTTAATCCCTCCTACCTCCCAAGCTGAGATTTTTCTTTCCCTAGGAGGTGTCTGTATATCTTTATCTATATATTATATATAGATTCACACTATGCGTGGATAAAGTCTTGTTGTTAAAACTAACCCTTCTTATAGATTATAGATGAGACATCGAGCAATTTCTATAGATACTATGTCATCTCAATAATTGATAAGCATTTAGACTTTAGGAAATGAAAGTTGCTATAAGAACACACAAACACAGCCCCTTCTTCTGAGCTCTACCAGGTAAACCTTGAGAAACATCAGGGTGTCATTTGCCATGAAGTTTGCGAGCACACCCAGTCAACACTGACCACCTAGTTATCGTTAAATAGTGAAAAATAGGCTTTCTAGTTTTGAATTGCTTTTGGATTCCCTGTATTCTAGCCACCTTAACAACAGCAGGAAGGAAAAAATGCAGGAGAACTGTATCAATAAGTTAAAATCCATCTGTAAAGCTGATTTCTGGTATTTCTATGCCATACGGCGTCTATGTGTACTGAGAGGTTTCCTGTTATTTACTTAGAAGGTCCCTCTCTCCTCGACCACGGGACCTACCCATTATTTTATCCCAGCTCCTCAGAGGCAAAGCACAGCTCAAGAACTTATAAAATGCAACTTCTTATTCAGAGACTCTTTACCACTTGAAAAGTTACCTCCCGGTGCCAGATGTACTGAGAAACCACTAAACGTGGGTCACAACCAAAAATAATGGGTCAATGCAAAAAGACTTAGGAATTGGGGGGGGGATGACCTCTATTTCATAATTACTACTTTAAACATATTTTTAAAAATCGGCTTTGTTTTATGATCATTCAAGCATTGTAAAACCTAGATGGAAGTTACTTCCAAGTCTTTTTCCCTGGCTTTTCATTTTGTTAGTATTAATACACAGAATAGAAACAGTAGGCATGATTTAGAACTGAAAACAAACCCCAGAACCTACACAGTTCCCACGTGCTTATATCTTGGAAAAAGAACAAAAATATCTAACATTCTTTACTTTGTACCTTTAAACTCAGTACAACAGTTAAAATAAAAAAGGTTTCTATATATACCTGCATTGTGAAGTGGTCTCAGTATTTATTGTTGTCATAGTCATGCTTCAAGGGGCCAGTTAAGCCCAAACCCAATTCTTGAGAAGTGAGCTTTCAGACACATTCTCGGCTGAACTACTGAGCCCACATGTAAAGTTCATGCCTTTCTGATCACACCTGACCTAGAAAGTTTGATAAGTGGGACTGGGTCAAGCAGATATTATCTTCAAGAATTTTAACTAAGAAGAACAGATGAACTTGCAAATGAAAATAGCTAGATGGGGGAAAGCAGCTCCCCTCCTACACACAGGTGTGCACACGTGCGCGTGTGCGCGCGCGCGCGCACACACACACACACACATCCTGTCTAGAGCGCATGCATAAGCCTCAATGGAGCCATAGGTCTTGCAAAAAAATACTTGCCCTTCTCAAGATACATCCCATTTCTCCCTCTGGTTGATACACTAATAACTAGGATCAAAACCTCAGCATAGCCCGAGCAGGAAAGTACTGGCCCCACAGAAGATAAAGAGATTATTCCCTAAAGACCTACAGGACCTGGCAAATAGGTTCCAGCGGGAACCGAGAGAACAGGCCCGGGAATAGGCTCTGCATGTGCTAAACCAGGGTGCGATATATAGCTGAATAATGCAGTTTGTTGATGGGGATTTGTCCCGTGACTTAGAAACCCTGCAGTTGCAACAACTCTCAAAGTGGGTCCCAATGAGGTGGAGGTGCAACAGTCGCCTTGGCCTTGACAAGGGAACAAAAGGCTCACAGAGGTAGCATATTGGAAGGAATCTACTATGTAAGGCTCCAGACTTATTAAATGATTGTGCTCACTAGGGAGACAATAGAACGTGGGCTGCACTAACACATAAGGAAATGTGCTAGTGAAGAGGTCAAAGTATCACCGACCTTGGTAATGGCTCAGTAATGGTCCTCTGCTGGACAAGACTGGTGGTAGGGATGGTGTTACAGAAATGGGATCTTTGACAATTGAGATAAGAAGATTCTGAAATAGAAGAGACCAGATAGCAGGACTTACCTGTAAGATGCAAGTCTGATGAGGGGTGCCTGGGTAGCTCAGTCGGTTAGGCATCCAACTCTTGATCTCAGCTCAGGTCTTGATCTTGGGGTCGTGGGTTCAAGTCCCACATTGAGCTCCATACTGGATGTGGATGTGAAGCCTATTAAGAAAAAAAAAAAAGATTCAAGTCTGATGGAATTACTGTAGCTGGCAGCAAAGCCAGATTGCTAACCAAGGGACTGCCACCCATGGAAATTCATGACTAATAAACATAGAGGCAACATAGCTGGGAAACCAAGAAGGCTATTGCTTGATATAAGTTGTTATTCTCCTGGCAGAAACAATCACAATTCCTAGCTTGCTCAGTTTCCAGTCCCCAGCAAGTTCTCAGCGCCAGGGCCCACTGATTGAAGGAGAGGATTAAAGCATGAGGACGGGTCTCTGTAATACTAAAGCAAGTCTTGAAAGGGAACCAATAGCCAATTACCAAGTAAAGGAGCACTGGAAGAAGTATCCAGGTATTTTCACAGCTTTTGTATACAGAACTTGATCTATTGTTGATACTAAAGGGCCCCAAACACTGTTATAGCCCTCCTATTACTGGATGACATATGCAGGCCAGGTAATAATATCCCGGCCCAGATCCATCTCATAGTGAGGCCAGGGGATCCAAAACACTTTCTGGTGGTCATTTTCAGGGTGCCTAATCCCAATGGATATATTCGGGAGCTGACAGAATCCTCACGTTGGCTCCTTGCCCTGCAGAATGAGAGCTATTACAGTAGGATATTCCAAGTGGAGCCCTCAGAAACAGTCGCTTCTGACTGAGACACTTAATCACAACAATACAGCATTCTAGGGGGGCCGCGCCTGGGTGGCTCAGTCTGTTAAGTGTCTGCCTTCAGCTCAGGTCATCATCTCAGGGCCCTGGGATCCAGCCCTGCATCCGGCTCCCTGCTCAGCAGGGAGTTGGCTTCTACCTCCCCTTTTGCCCCTCCCTTCCCTCGTGCTCTCTCTCTCTAATAAATAAATCTTAAAAAAAAAAAAAAACACCCAACAATGCAGCATAGAAACATCTGCAGACTCAACCACTTCAGGTTCTTGGTTACACCGTGATATCTCCAACAAGGTCAAGAGCACTTCACCCTACCTATCGCTAAGAGGCACAGCGCTTGGCAGTCTGCTTCAGGTTTTAGAAGCAGTATCTACTGCTTGAGATCACTACTCCAATCTATTTTTATTTCAAGTTTTAAGAGGAGAGCAGAGCAATGATGGGATATGCAGTAACAAGTGGGAGGCTTTTTGGGCCACGTGATGCAGCAGTTTGCCCCGTGCTAGACATACCCGGGATGGATAAGATACAATTTGTAGTCTCCGGCGTGCTATGATAGGGCATGCACACCGACATCCAACACCTAGAAGCACGTCTATCCCTTCAGAAAACAGTTCCTGGCATGCTACCTGGCCCTGGTGGAGACTGAGCGTCTGATCCTGAGACAAAGATTGTCTGGGCACCATAGCCACCAACTGTGAGCTGTGTGCTATCCAGGCTACCAAGTCTAGAATCTTAGGTGGGACAGCAGACATCCATTGGATGACAGGAGTGGTCCATTTGGGATTAAGCCCTAGAACGTCCTGAGGAAGAGTTATCTCAGACCTCCCTCCCCTAGTGTCCTGTACCTCGGTTGTACCAATGATCTCATGGCAGTTGGCATTAGGAGGTCCCTAATGACCAGTTGAACAGGTGAAGAGAAAACCCAGGGCTGATTCAAAGACACATCAACTCTCTATGTTGGTGTTTGTCAAACAAGGATTGCAGCCACATTACAGCCCCACTCACTGGAGGTCCTCAAAGAGAGTGTGTACGTGTGTATGGAGGATGGAGTATGTTCCAGCGGGCAGAACTTAGGTGCCTGTGGTCTCTCAGTTTACATGTAAAGAGAGAGGAGCTGGAGAGAAGAATACCTGTGGATTCCAGAGCAGTGGGAAAGGGTTTGGCTGGTTGGTCTGAGGACAGGAAAGGAACAATATTGCAAAGGTGGGGCCCAGCAGATCTGCTAGGAAGTGCCTATTCTAGACTCTCCCATTTTTCTATTAACTTTTTTTCCTTACTGATTTAGAAAAGCTTCTTGTTTATTTTTGATACATACCCTCTGTTGTCATATGTACTGCAAATGTTTTCCTATTGACTAGTTTGCCATTTCACCCTCCTAGGTGTATAATTTGATGAACACTCCTAATTTTAATCTAGTGAAATATATGAACTTCCTATTTTCCTTTTGAATTCATGCTTTTGTGCGTGTTTCATAAATGTCTCCTTACTCTCAATGTCAAGGACAATCTTTATTTTTGTCCAGATGGTTTGGTGTTGTATCTTTCCCATTTCAATCTACCTAACAGCTAGAGTTAATTTTTGTGTAACATGTGAAACAGGATGAGGGTGAAATGAAGTAGGATTTTTTCAATTTTTTTTAATACACATATCCGATGGCTCCAGTACTATTTATTGAAACACCACTCTGCCCCCACTGCACAGCAGTGTAAACTTTGTCACAAGGTAAGTGACTTGAAGTATTAGGTTTGCTTCTGGACTCCCCAACTGATTCCATTCATCTGGTTCTTTTTTCTTTGGAGAGGAGTTAGCTGCTTTAATCATTACATCCTTAGAATAATTCTTGACTTGAAGGCTTTAGGCTTCATTGCAGGTGTTGTTTCTTCTTTTCCTCTTCGTCCGCTAATTGCCACAGCTTTTTTTCCCCCCTAAAGATTTATTTATTTATTTTAGAGAGAGAGAGAGAGAATGAGTGAGCAAGGGGAGGAGGAGAGGGAGAGGGAATCTCTCCCCGATGAGTGTGGAGCCTGATGCGGAACTCAGTCTCACAACCCTGAGATCATGACCTGAGCCAAAATCAAGAGTCTGATGCTTAACTTACTGAGCCACCCAGGCGCCCCCAAGTCTTTTTGTTCTTTACATTTGTCATAAGTCCTAGAATCAACCTTGAATTACAGCAAATGGCAACTGCTACTTTCATAGAGTTTCACTGAATCTACAGATGAGTTTAGAGAAAACGGACATCTTTACAACAGGAAGTCTTCCGGGAGCTGAACAGGAAGCATCCCTCTAAGTATTTTTAACTTTCTTTCACTGTTTTGATGGTTTTAGTATAGAGGGACCATGCACATCTTTTGTTAGATTTGTTCGTACATATGTGATGTTTCAATTATATAAGTATTCAGAATTCTGTTCCGTATTGGTCACTGGTTTATAAAAAACAATGGACGTATACATACTGATATCTGGATCATACCAAGTTCTTTCTCCACGTTTTTCTTTCCTCTCTTGAGAATATGTGACATTATTCTATTTCTTTGAATTTTGGGTCACTGCACATCCTGTCCTGGATGTTATGTTTGTTATATTTTGAGGATTTTAGGTGCTGTTACATTCCTTGCAAGAGTGAGGTTATTGGTTTCACACACAATTAATGTATCTGGATATTATTGGTAACTTTGTCTCATAGGCAGCAACTCGAGCTCCTGCCTACTAAACTAGACCCTTCTTAGCCCATCCTGGCACCTTTGGTTCAGGTATCAGTCAGACATTCTGCAAAGGTTATAGGTAGAATTTTGGTTTTCCCTTCTTTGGCTTTTGCTCCTTATTTCTTTCCAGCGTCTTTGATAGCCTACAACTCTCTTTTCTTCTGGCTGGAAATACTATGGGTTTCCTCTTCGAGTTTTTTATTCATGCCTCATTGCACAGAATGGGGTCTGTTTGCAGGCTAGAAGCTACGAAAAAGGGAAACTCACTCATTGCTCTTCGGTTTTTTCCACAGTTCACAGGCTTTCTTGATTTGGTTTGGGTAGTGTGGAGTACTTCCATCCACGTTTAATGCAGAGTCAATAATGAATGCGTGTCAGTCTGCAGCAAACTACTCCTTCCTATTTAGTAATGGAAGCCTTTAAGACATTATTTTGAATAAATGGATGAATGAAAATCCTTTAAAGAACCCTGTAATTGCATGTTGCCCTATACAGTGCACTGTGCTGTTCACTATTCGGAGCAAAACATAAATATCTTACATACGTATTCTATATCAAATGTGTTTTCCAAGTGAACAGGAAAAATAATATACATTAAGTGTACATAAAAATAGTGTATTAAATCATGAACACAGATGCAGTCCCAAATTCCGCTTCCAGATTACAGATGTTTCTCGAAGGTGTGTCTGACGTATGTAAATTTCGGGACAGAGTCAAAACATGGATGTACAGGTGAGCACAGAGACATGGCTGCAAAGGCACTCGGTCTGACAAGGAACTTCAGCAGTTTGTGTTGCTATTTATTTACCAGTTTTAAGAAACTACTTGGTAAAAGCATATGGAAAGTCCAAGAAGGATGCTAGGGAAGTTATAGCTCTTGTCCAGAGAGTGGGGTAAGAACCAGTCCAATCTTGTGGAAAGTGGATCTCACAATGGTTAACATACATTATGCAACTGTGAGTCCAAAAAGAAGATAAATCAGATGTTCTCTATCTATATCCTTAGAAGATCTCTTACTTATATATAAAAAACAAAAAACAACAAAACAAAACAAAACAAAAAACTCCTTTTAGTACACGAGAAAGTTTAAAAGCTCAAAATAAAAACAGGGACTTCTGGGTGGCCTTTTGAATGCCCACTGTTCACAAAATGCAGTTTAGCTCTTTCCCTGATCACTCTTTTACAGAATTCATATTTCCTTGTAAAGTAATGAAATAAAGAACCTTTAAAGTAAGTACCAAAGTCCTTCCCCATTCCATCCACTTACCCACTTCCCTGTCAGCATCAAAATAATGTTAAATGTGAATATATCCCCGGGGGCTCGGTTTTCCTATGTGCATCTATATGTTTACATCTTTGCACACACGTGTGCACATCTTATATACACACATTTGTAAGCATTAATTTTTTTCTTTAACCTTGCTCTTTTCACTTAATATTTTCTATCAAACACTTTCTATGTCAATTACCAAAGATCTAGGTCATCCTTTACATTTAGTATGACGGTACCACTTTCTTAAAAGATTTATTTATTTATTTGAGAGAGTGTGTGCACGAGTGAGAAGGGCGGAGAGAGAGAGAATCTCAAGCAGACTCCCCATTGAACATGGAGCCTGACGTGGGGCTTGATCCCAGGACCCTGAGATCATGACCTGAGCCGAACACAAGAGTCAGTTGCTTAACCTGACTGCGCCACCCAGACACCCTCACCTTTTTTTAAATTCCATGATCAATTTACTTAATTTCCACATTTTTTGTTATTGTTTTACTGTTGTTGTTGTTTTTGCATTTTTAAAATACAATTTTAATAAATACCTTTGGACATTAACCTTTTGACATGGGTTAGACCTTATCTATGGGACAGAATTTTTGAAAAATAAATCCTGGCAAAATGTTTGCTAAGAGACACTCCATATTTATGTTCCTAACTACAATGTCTACAAAGTGCTGGTTCTCCGTACTTTTTTTTTTTTTTTTAAGATTTTATGTATTTATCTGACACAGAGAGCACAAGCTGGGGGAGATGCAGGCAGAGGAAGAGGGAGAAACAGGCTCCCTGCTGAGCAGAGAGCCCCACATGGGGCTTGATCCCAGGATCCCGAGATCATACCCTGAGCCAAAGGCAGACACTTAACTGACTGAGCCACCCAGGAGCCCCCAGTTTCTCCACACTCTTAATAACAATCACTATTTCCAACATTTTCAATCATTTTCATCAGGTAATAATATTTTTATCTCAGTTTTATTTTTGTTTTGTGTTTACCTGATTTGTTGTTGATCTCTAGGAGCACTTTATTCTTTTTATTTTTTATTTCAATTAATTAACGTACGACGTATTATCAGTTTCAGAGGTAGAGTTTAGCGATTCATCAGTTGCATATGACACCCAAGGCTCATCACATCACATGCGCTTCTTAATGTCCATCACCCAGTTACCCCATCCTGCCACCCACCTCCCCTCCAGCAACCCTCAGTTTGTTTCCTATAGTTTGTCTCTTATGGTTTGTCTCTAAGAGAACTTTAAATAACATGGCTATTAACCCATTATTATTCATGCTGCAAATATTTTCCTTAAGCCTATTTTCTAAATTTGGCAGATGGTGTTTCTTGCTAAGCAACAACTTTTCTCAATTTTAGGTAACTCTATTACACTTAACTATATTTTTCAAAATCTGTGGATCCTTGAGTATTTTATTGTTTATTTGGTTTTGTCTTTTCTAAAAAATTTTTAAAAATGTGCTTCCCACAATGATTCTTGTTTTCTCTAGTTCTAGTTGCTTTTTGAATTTCAAAAAGTTTGCACTACTTTAGGTGCAAACTTATTCATGACCTATCATTTTGTAAAGTTTGCCTCATTGTTTCAACAAATGCTGTTCTTCCTTAAAATTTCCCACTTTTCCTCTTTTCTGCTTGTCATTTTTTGTTTTTTATATGTCCAACTACTTAGACTCATTTTTGTTGTTTTCTAGATGGTTCCCAAAGAAGCAGCTACTTAGATGGTCTTTTTAAAACATAAGAGCTTTGTCTTTGAAGATATCTCATTCACTAAATTTTTTTTTCTCATGATACGTTTGATATTTTTTCCTTTCTTATTTGACATTTTTTATTTTTCTTGACGTGTTTCTTACTTTCTGGTGTTTGAAGATAACCTGAGTTAAGGATGCTGAAGATGTTTTATTTCAGCAAATCATTTTTTAATTAATTTTTTTAAATTAACCACTCAGACCCGATTTAAAAGTATATTATTCTTCAATTTGAAAATATTTTTTGATGATTCCGAGAATTCCTGATTATAATGGTCTTATGGAGCATTTGGAAGGTTTTGAAGAAGTCAAACCGATGAGTCAAATCTTAGCATATTGGAGACATAACTGTAAAATTTTAGAATGAATTTTGAGAGAGCTAGAGACAGAACATTTGGGTCAAATATAAGCAAAACTGTTCCCAGTTTCCCTTTTCTCCTGCTCAGTGAGATACTGCAAGCAGCCAGCGTTTGCTCACACTTTCTTTCCTTCTTTCCCATAAAAAGGAATGGTCATAAAGGTTCTGCAAGTTTAATTATATTAAGAAATGAGTAGAAATAATCTAAAGTATTCAACAATATTACTGGTATTTTAAAGGAGTCCTAGACAAAAGAAATCAAGCTCTCTTCTGTGGAATTTCAGATATTATGCAATTGGTAGAAATACAGTCTTTTAGTAGAATCTTCTTTTGTTCTAGAAACCACAATGCCAAGTATCCCGCTGACATTAAAAATAAAAAGTAAAAAAGAGAAAATATTTCATCTAGAAAATCAGTATGACAATACATTATGCAAAGAAAATGCTTTTGCATCAATGCAGTAATTAAAAATCATTGCCTCTGGCATCAGACTGCCTTTAACCCTAGCTCTGACTTCACGTCCTTGTGACCTGGGTTCATAGAACCTCTGTGCCTCATTTTTCTCATCTGTAAAATAAATAATAGCACACAGCACTTATTTTTAATTATAATTTAAAGAGGATATATATATATATATACACACACACGCACACACTCACATATTTAGCATTTAGTACAGAGCCTTCACGACATATCATAAGTGCTTGTAAATAATAGCACACAGCACTTATTTTTAATTATAATTTAAAGAGGATATATATATATACACACACACACACATATTTAGCATTTAGTACAGAGCCTTCATGACATAAGTGCTTGTAAATAATAGCACACAGCACTTATTTTTAATTATAATTTAACGAGGATACACACACACACACACACACACACACACACCCCACACACACATATTTAGCACTTAGTACAGAGCCTTCATGGCATATCATAAGTGCTTGACAAAGATTCATTATTTTTACCCGAGAAAACATGGTATTTAGCTTTCCATGTCATGATAGCTTCATATAATGAAAAAAGCAAATCCTCATCAATAGACTATTTCTCAAAAGAGAACAAAACTCTGAAACATATTTACTTTATAGACATTCATAATGAACACTCACAATGTGAACAAAACTATTCCTAAATGATTTATACTGACTCTTCCCCCAAAATGAAGATACGGCATGAGAACTGGGTAGAAGGAAAATGCTGCCTTTGTACCTAGGCCATTTTTTCCACTTCTAATATGAAAACATGTTCTTAAAAGACCTCCACACAGAGTGTGTATGATCAGACAGAAATTGTAATTCTGCTTCATTGCCACTTCTTTACCAAATATATAATTGTACTCATTCCGGCGCTACTTAATCCACCTTTGACTTAATCCACCACAATCAAATCAGATTGGCAGATTTTTCATTCTAACTCCACACCGCACTATGTCATTTTTTTTCAGTCTTTGGAACCAAGTATGTAGTGTGTTTATACTGCGGTTTCCTCCACGGGATCCAGATCTATAAAGCCCCTGATAGGCTGTCGTACAGGAGATAAAGGTCAACTCAACACACGGATATTTTTGAAACCTCCCTGGCCTCTGTGAAGCCCCCTGCACAGCACCAGGGGCAGGAAGGCCCAGGTGAGGCTACTCTCATCCCAGCGCCTCACGGACGCACGGGCAGCGAGGGGGCTCCTAGTCCTGCATCTGCCATCAGCAGACGCAATGTTCTGAGCTTCAAGGGAAAAAAAAATGGAGGTTTGTCCCCTGGTCACAGATGTGAGTCAAGCAAGGGTGTCCACCAAGGGTAGAATATCTGAAAAATCATATCTGGGAATGAGGAAGGTCCAGAATATGATGGTCATCTTGGAAACTTCCCTTGCATCCCATACTGCTCCGGTGTTGGCTAGAGTGGTGCAGACAATCTTTATGTGCCAAATACAAAGGGAGCTCCAAAAGGAAATAGGGGTTGTACAGAGGTCCTAGAGTTTGAATAAGGGGAAAAAAGCAAGGTAAGGAAATCTACTGTCTTCTCCTCTCCACTCACCTCTTTACCTTTCTCTGCCTCTTTTTCTCTACCTCTGTCTTGTCTCTCTCTCTGGGAGCACCTCTTCCTCTCGTTTGACTTTCAATCTCTTACACTTTTTTCTTCATGTCTCTTGGGGTATCTCTCCTTCCTTCAAACATTTTTTGTAACCTCCAAAGAAGACAGGCAGTAGGAAGAGATTTTCCAGAAAAATGAGTACTTCACATAATAGCCAGCACGTCTGCGAATGGAGTGGGTCTCAGTCCCTTCTCTGTATTATACCTCAGCTTTGAGTTTTGTATCCAAATGTAGAGCCATTCTCCTGTTCTAGTCTTTTATCATTCTCTGTTCTGTCTATTGTAAAACAATCCTGGTTGACTTGTTTCATGTAGTCTTTCTAACCACAATAAGTTATCCTCCTCAAATGACTTCTGTTAACATTCTGTTGGGCTCACGAACAGTAATGAACCGCTATTGTCTTTTGGATCAAACTTTAAAGAAGTCTAGCATTCCAGGTTCTCCTGTGAGCACCCAGTCTCACTTTAAATGGACTCCAAGGGCACCTGGGTGGCTCAGTTGGAGAAGCACCTGCCTTTGTCTCAGGTCATGATCTCAGGGTCCTGGGATCAAGTCCCATGTCAGGCTCCCTGCTCAGCGGGGAGCCTGCTTCTCCCTCTCCCTATCCCCCTGCTTGTGCTGTCAAAAAAAAGAAAATCTTTAAAAAATAAAAAATAAATGGACTCCGAGCAGTTCATCAGCTGTCAAGCCAACTCCCTCATTATCCTCACCTCTAGCTTTCTCTAGCTTCTTTGTGTTTGCTGCTCTGAGTATCTTCACCCCCTTGAAGGGTCTCACTCTTTCACACCATCTATAATAGCAACTGTTTCAACTTCTGAAGAACCTTCCAATTACAGCCTTTCGTCCCCCCTAAGATTCCAATTATTTTGAGAAATAAAAGACAGTCCTTCTCACATTTCTATCTCTTCGTGCTTGACAATAGAATTTTCTTTTTCCTATAGAGTCCCTTCCGTGTTAGCAGAGCTATATTATAATCTCGATCTCTAAATCATCCTCAGGGGGCTGAGTCTGCCGTGACAATTCGCATTATGATAATCACCCTTTATTTCATATTGTCTCTTCAATAGTTTATTAAAAATATAAGACTATTCTGTTATTCCATTTTTACCCCGCTATAACATTTGCTTATAAGCATGAGAGTACATGCTCTGTTACATATTTTATTCCTGCTTACGTGGGTTTTATCAGATTTTTAGCCTTTCAAAATCCTAATTAAGCATCCTAGTGGCCTGACGGTTGAGCGTATGAAGAGGTGAATGCACGTGTATGTAACTGACCAATGTGCACTGGAGGCATCTTTGGCATGTTTACAAAACACATGAAATTGTTTTTGCTTCTGGCTCACTTATCTGCATTTGACCTTTCAGTCTGTTTAAATAATTTACTTGGATCCTTTCTGGTGAAGGTGAAATACAAGAAGGAGATGATGCCAAAAACCATCTTTTTTATTCTCGGCTACTGCCTAAGAAATAAAGTTATATAGGGTTGCAGAAATAGATGAAGTGGAAACACCTTTTTTCTTTGAATTTATGGAAAATCACAATTGAAAAAAATCTAGATGGCAACAGCAGTTGTGCCACATTTTTTTAACTTTAAAATTCTCCAAAATATCTTAGAGCTCATCTCATTTATCACA
>NW_024426663.1:62963675-63014646 GCF_017311325.1 Ursus maritimus
TATGTGTATGTAAGCAGAATACATTGTTTTGGTCCTTGCATTTTCCCCTTATGATCTTTCCAAATATATATGTATGTGTGTGTGTGTGTGTGTGTGTGTATATATATATATAAATATATATATAATATCTTAAGTAAATATATATAAAATATATATATAATATCTTAAGTAAACATCCAAAAAACTGGAATTGGAGTGGACAATAATCATAGTTTTCACCAACTGCTGAATAGCACCCACATTTACACAAATGGGTCATAGAATATGTATCTTCAAAGCCTATAAAACTTTATACCCTTAAAAACAATTCCAATTTTCTCATCTCAACCTACTTTAATATTTTGTCTTTAGTGTTAAACTCATTACACATGTGTGTACTCCCAGATTAAAAGGAAATGCGAGCTCATTCTAAAATGTAATTTAAACTACAAATTCCCATTATGAAAAAAAACCTCAACATCAAAGAATAGATTCCCTTCTCTACATTCCTGCCCCCGATCCTGCTCCCTCCTACTCTTTGCGTTTCTCCATGGAGAACATCTTCATAGACTGACATCAATGTAGTTGGAAACGTGCAAACATTTAGTTTATGCTTTAGCTTTTTATTAGAAAAGCAATGCTTGTCCATGGTCACATTCAAAGACTACAAAAGTGTTTACAATCCAGTCTAAGCCTCTTTCCATAAACAGACTCCAAGTCCCTCTCCAAGAAAGACTGGAAGCTTACATTGGTGTATGTGTTCCGTGTGTCTAAGAGATATGTGGAGGTGCAGACACAGAGTCACAGAAATAGAACATACTGGATTCATTTTGGCAAACAGAAGCAGAATACATTGTTTTGGTCCTTGCATTTTCCCCTTATGATCTTTCCAAATATATATGTATGTGTGTGTGTGTGTGTGTGTGTGTATATATATATATAAATATATATATAATATCTTAAGTAAATATATATAAAATATATATATAATATCTTAAGTAAACATCCAAAAAACTGGAATTGGAGTGGACAATAATCATAGTTTTCACCAACTGCTGAATAGCACCCACATTTACACAAATGGGTCATAGAATATGTATCTTCAAAGCCTATAAAACTTTATACCCTTAAAAACAATTCCAATTTTCTCATCTCAACCTACTTTAATATTTTGTCTTTAGTGTTAAACTCATTACACATGTGTGTACTCCCAGATTAAAAGGAAATGCGAGCTCATTCTAAAATGTAATTTAAACTACAAATTCCCATTATGAAAAAAAACCTCAACATCAAAGAATAGATTCCCTTCTCTACATTCCTGCCCCCGATCCTGCTCCCTCCTACTCTTTGCGTTTCTCCATGGAGAACATCTTCATAGACTGACATCAATGTAGTTGGAAACGTGCAAACATTTAGTTTATGCTTTAGCTTTTTATTAGAAAAGCAATGCTTGTCCATGGTCACATTCAAAGACTACAAAAGTGTTTACAATCCAGTCTAAGCCTCTTTCCATAAACAGACTCCAAGTCCCTCTCCAAGAAAGACTGGAAGCTTACATTGGTGTATGTGTTCCGTGTGTCTAAGAGATATGTGGAGGTGCAGACACAGAGTCACAGAAATAGAACATACTGGATTCATTTTGGCAAACAGAAGCAGAATACATTGTTTTGGTCCTTGCATTTTCCCCTTATGATCTTTCCAAATCAGCACACAGAGAATGACTTATTTTTAACCACTCCATTGCAGAATGGCATCACAGTTTATTCGATTCTTTCAAATTCTTTTTTTCTTTTAAAGATTTATTTATTTTATAGGGTTTATTTTATAGATCAGACCTGAGCTGAAACCCAGAGTCTGACACTTAAATGACTGCACCACCCAGGGGCCCTCGAACACTTAGATTCTTTAAAGTCCTTTGTCAACAAAGAGAATGCCCCAGTGAACACAGTTGGAAGTGAATCTTCACACATGTGAGTACGTCCGCAGTAGAACTGTTGAGTTAAAGGGTGTATTTTTCACTTTGATACGTGTTGCCAATTGCCCTGCAAAGATAATGTCTTCCCACGCGTATCTTTCGGATATTGTGTATTACTTAATGTGGTTGTGCCTGAAGGAGCACAGTGATTTAGAGTCATATTCCAGTGAGTGACTGCTTGCTAGCAACAATTATTTCAGTCACTGAGGAGCTTTGTGTCTTTGGGCAACATAGCTTAACTTCTCTGTGCCCCAGGTTTGTCATTTGTAAAACAATAATTTATTCCGTCAACATTGGCATAGAGTCAATGCTGATTAAACCTTTATTATTATTGTTGTTGTTATTCTTACTATAGCCTTATTACTATTGTCAATAGTACTTCAAAAGAGAAAAAAATAACTTATTAACATTTTCATTTCTACTTTATTAATTTCACCAATACTGAATGTATCTCCGTAGGTTAAAAAATATTTGAGTTTCTTTTGCTGCAATTTGCTACTTTGTTTCAGTTCACCTTACTGCATGGTTGTCTTTCTCTCAATACTGGGTAAAAGCACTCTAAACATTGAATAAATTATCTTTATATGACACATGGTTTTCCATGCAGAAACTTAAATATTTTAAATCTTCGAATGCAGCAGTCTCTTAACTGCTACATTTCTAGGTGTCATGTTTTCATAGTGGCTTCCTTAATCCAAGATTATCTTTTAAAATTCCTTAATTTTATTCTGGAACTTTAAGACTCTTGATTCTTCTTCTTCTTCTTTTTCTTTTCTTTCTTTCTTTCTTTTAAAATAATTTCTTAGTGGATGTAATTTTTAGTTCACAAACTCAGGACTGTAGAAATTATGATTTTACTTTTTCTTGACTCAATTTTTTATTTGAATTCCTATCTCACTTCATTGGTGGGAAACCCAATCTCAGTCTTTATGTTTCCTTTCAGTCTCCCTCAAATTCTAAGAAGTTCTAGGGACTCTCACAAAGCCAAATGTTGGGAAAACACCCTTATCATTGATTCATTTGTCCAAACAAGGTTCGACTCCCATCAACTCAGCACCTCAGAACTCACAGCTTAAAAAATGCCCTGCTTAGGACACAGGAATCTTTTGTTTTAAAACCATCCATGACCTCATCTACCTTGCTGCACTCCCCAGCGTTTCCTCCCTGGGGTCTTGCTGCCTTGCTAAGGGCATGTTAGCAAAGCCTGCACAGACATCTCTCCCATGCCTCTGTCCTTAACTCTCCTTCTTTCAGTCCTCAAAAATTTCTAATTTGAGATGACCTATATTAAACCTTGATTCTGTCCCAGACATTTTATCAATCCCATTGCAAAGCGTAAGTTTTTCCAAAAAAAGCCAGAATTTCTGCTGAACCCCGTTGTATCCCTTTTCCAGTGTGGCAAGAAGGCTGAGTAAGTACTTAAATGGCACAAGAGGAAAGTGAGAAATCCGAGTAGGAAAAAAACAAAAACAGATTTGTAAAGCAAAAGAAATTAACTCTAGCCACGTAGAAGCAAAAGTAATAATAATTTATGAAAAGGGTATTAGTTAACTGTTAACCTCCAGGATGACTGGAGGACCTAGAATACAAGGTCAACAATGTCTAGGAGCAGGCCTTTATACTACACCGCTATAAACATCACGGCTGCCTCCACTAAGCCCAGACTCCACACCAAGCACTGCTCGATGCGGGCCCCTGGATCTCACCCCCACAGCTGCTGTGCTATTGCTCGGGTCCGAACATCAAATTACTACCACCACACTACTGTGTAGTTGACCATCACAAAGTACGTTCCACGGTTGATTTCTCTCTTTCTGTCACAAGTTACTGACTGAAGGTCTATCTTCTGATGATTGACTGGTAGGGATTCAGTCATGGGCCTTCCATGGAAAAGAAATTGCGAAGCAGAGTGTTTGGCATTTTCAGCTTTTACAGACTAAAGTATCTAAGACATGGAAGGTGAATGAATACTTGTCCAAACAGAAGATAGAAATTTACGACTAAAAAGACAAATGTTTGCTACAGAGTCTCACCTTTGGCTATGCAAAGTAAGGATTCTTATTTGTGCTTCCAAGCAGTACACACTCAATCCTGCCTAACTCAAGTAGCCTTCATAGAACAACCACAACAAAAATGCTTGTAACTACTCTGTAAAAAGCATACATTCAAGACCTTATCAGTTACCACTTCCAGATCCAAGTCCAAGGTCTCTGGGAGACATCCATCCCTCCTAAGGTCCCACCGTGCTTCCAGAGGAGTATTCTTTAGCATACTGAGGAAGTGATGTATTTCACCATACTCTCTAATATACACATATCAATATAGCATGGAAGAAAATGCCAGTATCCTCAAGTGATAGGGCGGCCTTTTTAAGTATTTATAATTTCCCTCCTCTATCACTCTTTGTACGATCTTTTGCTTCAGCTACTACCTTAGCTGAATGGAGATTTAATACCAAACCTACAACTCCAGTCATCCTTCCCGAGGGATCTCAATACTTGCAGATTCTGATCGTGGTGACTCCAGCTTCCATTAACTTATACCCCTGAACCCAGAGACCTCCGCCTCATTGCTGGTTGGTGACTGACTGGTGATTCCTGGTCAACACGACCCAGATAGGACTATGGACTGATTCATTCATATTTTCTCTCCAATGAAGAAACAGCAGTTGATAATTAGTAGTTCACTTCGCTAGCTGGGTCTTTGGAAGAAATTAGGTAATGAGAGAGAAAATGTGAACCCCTTCCAAAATCCAATGGAAATGTTTAAGGCGGAAATAACAGAATGAGAAGTCACTGTGTGTCTGATGACAAGGACTGGTGTGAGAGCCCTTCAAAACTCTTCACGCCCTGATCAGGGAGGGGGTGGTGCTTTGGCTGCAGTACCGGTTAGCCTTACATCTAAGACTTCTGGCAGGATGAGGAAGGGGGAATCTGAAGACATTACTGAAAAAGAGAGGGCTGGTGCTCATTTTCCTTTGGCTGCAAAGATCCTTATTGTCATTTGGACAGGGATCCCAAGACACAATCGTATTTCCCAAACTCTTCATAAATAGGCCTTGGTTTTTCAACTCTTCTTCTCTTTCACACTCCAACTGTCACTGGAGTTCTTAATTCTCCTCAACATGAAGATGAGAATCAAAATAGGATATCTGCAAATCCTTAAGTTCAGCCCATTAAAAAGCATTCTGCAAAGTGAGTGACAGTATTAAATACGACAATGAAATAAGAGAGGGGCATTTGAAGGATAAGATAATGAGTTGAGGGGTGCCTGGGTGGCTCAGTCGTTAAGTATCTGCCTTCAGCTCAGGTCATGATCCCAGGGTCCTGGGGTCAAGCCCCGCATCAGGCTCCCTGCTCAGTGGGAAGCCTGCTTCTCCCTCTCACACTCCCCTTGCTTGTGTTCCCTCTCTTGCTGTCTCTGTCAAATAAATAAATAAAATCTTAAAAAAAAAAAAGATAATGAGTTGAGCTTTGCAAGTGATGTGGTTGAAGGGTATGATCAACACTGAGAGGAAGATGTCCAGTAGTTGGGGATTATGGATCAAGATTTCAAGAAACAAGTCAGAATTGTGGTTGTATTTGGCAGTCACTGTCATAATAAAAGTCCCACACATGGTACTGACCATCCGGAGAAGGTATACGGAGAATCAACAGAACAGGACCAAGGATAAAACTCTGAAAACCACCAAAATTTAAGCAGGAAGATTAACAGGAAGAGAATCCACAAAAAGAAAACAAAACATGAAAAGATAAGAGTATGTTTCAGCGCCTTTTCTTTTATCTCCAAAAGGAGATACATTTGATGTATTATGTTATTTTCAAGCTTCTTCTTCAGTGGGTGGGCAGGAAAGTGGGGATGGGAGTTCTCCTTCATAGATTAAATATAAGAAATTTGTCTATGGATGCATGCCGGTCACAATGTTCTGAGGACACTGAAAGTTTGAGTGTTTTCACTGAGATGACTGGGAGACTCATTTCCATGTAGCAAGATATCCCTGGGGTGAAATATGAGGGAGAAATTAAGTAGTATGAAGAATGCAGATAGACTACTGGATTTGGAACATATCTCACTGCAGATCTTAGACTATGTTAATGGAGTCTGAATTCAGAGAAGAGCTTATCACTACCTTTCCCCTCCTCCCACTAGACTGTACTTTTTCCTTAATATATAAGCGATCACTGAGGGGAAATTCCATTTATATCCACCATCCCCTCCATGCTTTCCTGGACACTGCATTGCCTGGAGTCTCTAGGTCCCTGATTCTCCCCAAAGGCCTGCGGCTGGCACCTAATTCCCCTCCTACCCCACCTACGAGTTAAAACTGCTCTTCTCAGATCAGCTCCGTGAGTAAGTAGTAAGTGAGAATTCCATTCACAGCACACACATATTGAAGCTACAATGATTAGCCTGGAAGTACTAATTCAATTCTTTTTGTGACTCTGTCTTAGCACTCTTCTTCTCAGAACTCCTTCCTCAAGGTGGAGGAAAACTAATGCATTACTCTATGGGGACAGATTGAAGCACGCGGCTTTTCCCTGATAGCTCAGCTAACTTCGGACTTGGGTGGGTGACCGTCTTCGACAACAGCGGCTCTTCAGACTCACAATCCCACACCACCAGAAACAACAGAACAATCCCACACGTCACTGAGCACATGGGCCTTTTCAGTGGATACCCTGCAGTTGCCTTTATTGAGGGGAGATTTCCCACAGTGGGTAATGACCCACCTGAGAATGAAAGGCTATTTTGAAAATTGCTTTTTCAGAACAATAAGAATTATGAGTGCGAGTATATGACCCTTGGGATCACTCTTAAATTGCAAAGGGGACTGGCTCCACCAAATTCATTTCTCTAACATTTATTTTTTACTTTTATTGCAGAAGCAAACAGATTAATAAACTTCCAGAATGTCTGAGATGGGAACTCACAACCAACATGGGCAAATTCTATACTTGCCAGTATCACCTCAAGGTTTTTTAAATTATTTTTTCCAACAATTGCATATTTAACACCTTCATGTGAGCAGAAATCACAGAAGTGTGTTTATGGGCTCCTGAGAAGCATTTAGGATATAAGGCCACCTACAGCCCAAGCTTGTTTCCATTTCCAAGGCTCAGATTGCCCCCAGAGAGTCCTTAGTGAAATTAAATTAAAAGAAGAATTCTCTTGGTTTTCTAGGCGACATAAACTCCTTGTAACCTTTCCTTCATTTGGTTTATTTTGGTAACAGCACTTACAAATGATGGTCATAGGAAAATATCCCTTCAAAAAAGGACCACAGGGGCGCCTGGGTGGCACAGCGGTTGGGCGTCTGCCTTCGGCTCAGGGCGTGATCCTGGCGCTGTGGGATCGAGCCCCACATCAGGCTCCTCCGCTATGAGCCTGCTTCTTCCTCTCCCACTCCCCCTGCTTGTGTTCCCTCTCTCGCTGGCTGTCTTTATCTCTGTCGAATAAATAAAAAAAAATCTTTAAAAAAAAAAAACAAAAAAGGACCACAAAAAGGAATAACTGTAGAATTTCTGATTTTATAGTGACACAAATAGTTAACGATAACCACACAAACCATCAAGATATTCTTAAGCATTTCAAGTAAACAATCTTCGTCAATTCAAGAGTTTCTTCTTTTTTTATTTTTTTTAAAGATTTTATTTATTTATTTGGCAGAGACAGAGACAGCCAGAGAGAGAGGGAACACAAGCAGGGGGAGTGGGAGAGGAAGAAGCAGGCTCATAGCGGAGGAGCCCTATGTGGGGCTTGATCCCGTATCGCGGGGATCACGCCCTGAGCTGAAGGCAGACGCTTAGCTGCTGTGCCACCCAGGCGCCCCCTCAAGAGTTTCTTCTATTTCATGAAATACGTTCCCTGGTAACCAAGACAACCAGGATTTTTCCCCCAAATAATATAAATTAATTTTTTCCAGGTTTTAGAGACAGATACTACAATACCATCAATTTATATTTGCTTGTTATTTCTCTCTAGTCTCATTATGGGACCCCCAAGAGCGATCTTTAAAAGTGGGAGGCTTATAAACATTCTCTCAAGCAAGATAAAGGACTGTTCTTTGGCTAGGACTCAAACAATAGATGGAACAAAAAAATTCACAGGTTTTGGTGTGAGTGATGTGACTTGGGTTTTAATCTCGATTTGTGAATCCATCCTCATGCCCCAAGAGCGATCTTTAAAAGTGGGAGGCTTATAAACATTCTCTCAAGCAAGATAAAGGACTGTTCTTTGGCTAGGACTCAAACAATAGATGGAACAAAAAAATTCACAGGTTTTGGTGTGAGTGATGCGACTTGGGTTTTAATCTCGATTTGTGAATCTATCCTCAGGAATATCTCATACCCTTTTGGAGCTTATGCATCAACCCAGAAACATAGTAAATTTAACAAAGGGAATTTGATTGGATCTCCTGGCCTCTTCTAACTGTACACTTAATCTTCTTACCAAACTGCTCTATTCCTACAGACATGAGAGCAATCAAACAAAAGTCCAACAGGCTAAGAGGTGAAAAATATCGAGACATATGAAATATAAACTAGTGATACAGTTTATGAATTCAGTAGACATGCAGAAAATAGGTAAATGAATGTTTCCTTATCCTCAGACACAACACCTACACTACAGCAGAATCCACATAAAAAGAGCAGGAGCACTAATCATTCAAGATATAAGAGATGGGAACTCAAAGGTCATTGGAAAGGAAATAGGAAAAGATGACTCTTTAGGTCCAGTGTCTATTTTAAGTGGAAGTCAAAATATGCCCACTGATCTCTTCATTATTGGCATTTATTAATACTTCTGTCACTTCATATGGTCTGATGGAAACAGCAAGGGTTTGCAAGGTCTTGGAAAACATGAGCAACTCGGCACTGCCACTAACTGAGCAGCAGTTTACATTGAAGCCTCAGTTTACCGAAATGTGAAATTATAATAACGATAGTCACTATCAAGCAGAACTCCTCTGAAGATTACATGACAGAACTCAAGTAAATTCTGGCACCTAGCAGCTACTTACTGAGAGTTAAATGCTTTATAAAATCAACCTCCTTTTTCTAAAAATACTCAGCACTTCATTCACTTTATTCTTAGCTATGGAAGTTCTGGAGGAAGTGTAGACTGTTGGCCTTTATTTGCACAAGGCCACATCTTATGACTTTGCTCTACATACATGCAATTAAAAACACTCATTAGCTAGCAGTAATATTTGCCAGTACCGACCTTATGAAAATGGTCCTAGGAACCTACCTTCTTAGGACTTTATTTCCTTGCCTCTAAGGTAAAAATTCCTTCAGCTACGTATATGATTTTCCTTATGCAAGAGTTTAACACAGGGAAAACCACTGCAAGAACCTGAAGATTCTTGTTAGATGTAAAAGATCACGTTTAGGATAAAGTTCCAAGCTCTTCTCCTCATGGAGAAGCTTATACCGGGGTCCCTTACTGGGCCACTTTCCTTAGTTTACCGGTAGGACTGGTCCATATAGAGTTCAACAAATGTATACTTGGCACCCCTGCAGGTCTTGTACAGACTACACGAATGAATGTGAAAAGATGGAATTAACACGTTTCAGCATCTATACACTGAGCGGCATGCCCGTCTCAGACACCGCTGAAATTATCTCACCAATCCTCATCCGCACCCAAGGACGCTACTAGCTGTGTCCTTCTAGAGGTGAATAAACACATTCACCTAGTGTGATTTTCCTAGCACTCTATTATTTTTTTCCCCAGTACTTAAAGTCATAGGATTTAAACTAGGCTCATGCTGCTCCAAACCCCATCTTATTTGCATAATGGCATACGGACATTTAGGTAAGGAAATAAATACAATGAAATACACACATACATATATATATGCATGACTAGACGCATATGTACTTATGCACATACCCTTATGCATTTATAGGAAGAGCTATAGGATATCAGAGCACGCAGGAACTTTGAATCTGCACCTACCAGCCCTGGATGGGGGGAAAAAAGGAGTTGAGAAATAAATTATCTAACTGATAATCAGTTATTATTATACCATATTAATGGAATAGAACAAAAGCATTTGACAATAATATTTTTGATGAAAACTCTCAACAATAACCTATGCGTAGAAGAAAACTTCCTAAAGCCTATAAAAGGAATTTATTAAAACCTAACAGTTGTCATCACAGTATAGGTGAAATACTGAGGGCATTATGATCAGAAACAAAACAAAGATGTCTATTCTTACCACGCCTAATCAATACTGTACTGTAGATTAGTGCCAGTATAATCAGGCAAGAAAAAGAAAAGGCAGGTAGATTGGAGAAGGGAAAAAAATCAGTCTTTTCAGACATCATCTTGTATATAGAAAACTTTGAGAAATCCATACATATACAAAAATAAAAACTCCAAAACCTTTCAGATTAAATAAACTCCAATAAAGTCAAAGGATACAGTAATAGAGAAAAATACAAAAAAGATAAATAAAAATAGAGAAAAATAAATTGTATTTCCATATACTAGCAATTTGATTTTCTAATAATCTAAAAGTGGTATTAAGATGACAATTCTATTCACACTAACATCAACAAGATGAAAATGTTTAGTAATAAATTCAATAAAGAGTAAGACTTGTACAATGAAAGTTCCAGGGGCGCTTGAGTGGCTCAGTCGGTTAAGTGTCTGCCTGCAGCTCAAGTCATGATCCCAGGAGCGTGGGAGGGAGCCCTGCATCGGGCTTCCTGCTCAGCCAGGGGTCTGCTCCTCCCTCTCCCTCTGCTGCTCCCCCTACTTGTGCTCTCTCTCTGTGTCAAATCAATAAATAAAATCTTAAAAAAAAAAATTCCAAACATTTTTGGAAGAAATAAAAAAAAGTTTTAAATAAATGGAGATATTCCATGTTCATGAATCAAACAATAGTAAATATAATGAGAATGCTCACTATAATCACTATTATACAACACTGCATTGAAGAACTTTGTCAATACAATACATTGTATATGTGTGTGTCTTAGTGTGTGTGTATACATATATATAAGTAATTTATATATATTATGTATATTACTTTATATATTATATTTTATAATATATCATTAATTTTATATCAATATTATAGAATGTAATATTAATTCTATAATATATTATAGAATGATATATAATATAATATATAACATATGTGTTATTTTATATATTATTTATAAATAACATATTTTATATGTTATATATTATATATGTGTGTGTGTGTATATATATATATACACACACACACACCAAGACACACACACACAAAGAGTAGTTTTTCATGGAGGGAATTATAAAACTATTAATAACATTTAAGAAGATGAAGGAACAAATTACACCTTATTCACTGAAAGGAAGACTAAAGCTATCAATTCTCCCTAAATAAACCTATACGATAACTGCAGTTCTGATCAAAACATCAAAAAGATTTTACAGAGAAAAAACTTTCTAGAATTCCTATTAAAAAAGAGAAAAAACCAGAACCACTTCATGTCAAGATTTACTATAAAATTGTAGTGATTTTTTTAACAATGTTATATTGATGCAGGCATAAACTAATTATCCTGTTAATTGTACTAGAATCCTAAAAAACAGATCCAAGCATAAATGGTGAACTCAGTTGAACAAGAGATGTTATTTTGTATCAGCTGGGGAAGGAAAACCTGGAATTGAATTTTTCTTTGGGTAAGTTTAGATGTCTAGCTCACAAACAAAATTTAAATATAGTGAAGACCTACATATGAGAGACAACACAAATTTGGGAATAGGAAAAAATCCCATAGTAGGGATAGGGTAAATTTTTAAAAATAGCCTACACACTCAAAAAAAAGCTATAAAAAGAGATCAATAAATTTCACTACACCAATATCAAGAAGATATGTATGTCTAAAGAAGTCATAAGCAATGTTAAAAGAGACACAACAACTTAGAAATACATAAAATAAAATGGAACTAACCAATTCGGAAAAGATAAAACAACCAACAGCAAAATGGTACAAGGATTTAGGATACTAAACTCAATCTAGACTCCCAGAAAGAAAAAAAAAAATTTGACATTTTTAAACATCACTGTTATTCAAGGAGATTGAAAGTGTACATTTTCAGTACCATTTAACACCAATGGCAGAATCTAAAGTCTGACGACATCAAACACTGTTTATAATACTCAGCTAAACGCTGGTGATAAAAAAAAAAAAAGAACTGGTCTAGCCTCTTTGACATGTAATTTGCCACCATATAAGAAAATGTGAAATAGAAAGTGACCTATGATGGACAATCAATCCTGTTCAAGTTAAAAAGTTTTTAAAAAGGAATTGACTATCAGTTTAAAATCCAGAGAATATATTCAGAATTAGGATGTTTAGATGCAGGTGTGCAATCAGTATCAAATAGCAAAAAGAGTAGAGCTCTCCCTTTTAATCTGCCTCCTTAGTAGTGTTTCTCAATGTGTTGGCTCGTTCTCAAAACATGGTCACTCCCCAGATGTCAGGAACGTTACAGACCCTTGGAGTCAACAAAGGGCAACTCTTTCCATGTAGCTTCGGTAAGCAATGTTTCTCGATTGGCTGAAGACTTTCCAGGTTTTAGCACTGAAAGTCTTGCATCTCAGGAACCCACTCAAACCAAAATGATTTGCCCAGGACTGTTCCAGTTATTTAAAATGGAGAGCCCCATGTCCTGGAAACCCTTGTTCTCAGAAGGCAAACTGGGATCACTGTTGCCCTACCAGACGGGGCATGTGACTGCAGCTCTACCTAAGTGGGATGAATGGAGAGTTTATTCAAGAAAACTCTGGTGAGAAGATAAAATGTCAATGTCTCTAGGGGATGTGGATTGCCCGTGCTGTGGTGTTCACCCAACCCAGTCTGGCTACATGCAAGAAATACCACTGCTAGAAAAAAATACACAAACCCTTCTGAACAACAGTGAGGTTTCAGCCACTTTAGTCTTTTCTCTACCAGAGTATCATCCTTCACTCACATGCACACATTAGCTGTAGGTTTTCCTGTCTCTTCTGATTTACTTGTTACTTAAGAAAACTGCTTCACCTTATCCTGGAGTGAGTGGGTTTTTTAAATCTCCTATTGTCAATCTCAGGTTTCTATGTACACAGTGGTGCCTATTAATGCCCGGTCCTATTTTCTCCTCTGGCTTCACTGTCAACTTCTGTCTGGGTGACCATTTTCCATTAAACATAAAAAGGTCAGCGAAAGCAAAATTGTACTGTTGACATTAACAGAGCTGGTTGTCGCCGCTGCAATCTTAACCTCTCTCAGCTTCTAAGAAAAACCAGTTTGCCTGCCTGGTTTCTTTGACCTCTGCGTCCTTCTGACTGGAGGAAAGCCCAGGACAAAATGTGGGGTGCCTCAAGTGTGATGAGCTGCTCATCTTCCCGCAGTATCAGCCTGAGAACAAAGAAGGGCTCCAAGTCTGCAGGAACGAATTTGTCCTGTCATGAAGGAAAAATCAGAGGTCGGAGGTACAGATGAAGAAATCCGAGAACTGTCTGAAGGGCTGTGAAATAGTGCGCTTGCAAATGTCCATAACCAGCTGGATTCGGTAAACACTGAAAGCAGCATAATTTTGTTTACATTTACTCGAAGTCATAAGAATGCTTTGGCTTCTAAAGCAGAGCAAGCTTCCTTAAACAGAACTACATTGTTTCTCGTTAAAATTCATTTCTAAGAACCGCAGGTAAATTTTTATTTGTTTCAAGGTTGCAAAGTTAACCTTCTTTCCATTTGGAGTGTTAACCCTAAAGCCTCATTGGATATCAGCTTTAATGAATCAATCCTAATCTGAACATGGATTTAATGGACTAAAAAGGAAATTTAAGAAAGAAAAACTACTGAAATAAACACTGTCTATTCAGGAGTTAGCCCTAAGTAATAGAAAACTGATGCAATTTCAGTTGATTATAAATTTTACGTGGGCCACTATAGTGATACGATTGTTCGAAATATGCCAGGACGGCAGAATGTATTAGAAGAAACAGGCACTTTTGGGTAGAGATGTTCATCTCTTTTACTTCGCCTAGAAATCATCTGCTCTGTGAAAGGCAGAATGATACGTTTCCACCAAACATGTCTACAGCCTAATTCGTGGGATCAGTGAGCATGTTGCCTCACACGGCAAAAGGCACTTGGCAAATGTGATATCAGTTAAGGAATTTGAGATAGGGAGGTTATCCCAAATTATCTGTGTGAACTCAATCTGATCACATGAGTCCTTAAAAGCTGAGAACCTTTTTTTTGGCGATAGCCAGAGACTATGAAAATAGAGTAAGGGTCAGAGAAATGCAGCATTTCTGGCTTTGAAGATGAGAAAGGAGCCCCAAGCCAAGGAACGCAGGCAGCCCCTAGAAGCTGGCAAATACAAGAAAACGTGTCCTACCGCAGAGCCTGCAGAAGGAGCACAGTCCTGCCCACGCCTTGACTTCATTCCACTGGGACTCACACTGGACTTCCGACCTGAAGACGTGTTCGACAGTAAATCTGTGTTAAGCCACAAACTTGTGGTCATTTATTAGAGGACCAACAGGAAGCTAATATGGTTCTTAATAAATCAGTATCATGAGTCCTATAAAATAACTGATGTTTATGAGATTGCCTTTCCCTTCTTTTCTTAAAATACCTAACCTTACTAGAACAGCGTTACCACCGTATAAAACACAAGTCTGTGGCTTCTCCAGGTTTCCACCATCCTAACATTTAGATTTGAGCTCCCTTGTTTTGTCTACAGGGCTTTCAGCTTTAACACTTCACTGTTGGAAGTAATCTCACCCTGAATTCCCATTTCTAGATTTTATTCACATAATTATATGTATACATTCATTTATTCTTTTCAAAAATTTATGTTTAAAATTCCCTAATATTTGCTCTCCCTGGAAGCCAATGTCCTGCTCAAACACTATCTGAAGGTTCTACCAGTGAACCCTCAATCTTTCTAAAAGACAGTTCTGTACAGCTTATAGAAACAGATCTTCACTCAAGAGAAATGAGGCACAGGAAGACAGGTATCTAATCAAATTCCAGTGGCATTTTATAACCTAAACATCTTGATGGGCTTTGGTCAACAGTTCTTGTAGTCACTCCACTGAACAACATAATTCTTTATCCATTAGCCACATCAGTGGAGGATAGCAACCATCTTCAAAAGGAGAGGAAAGCTTTCAAACTTTTTTTTTTTAACTTTTTAGTTATTTGAGAGAGAGAGAGAGACAGATAGAGTGACAGAGAGCACAAGCAGGGAAGAGAGGGAAAAGCAGGCTCTCCACCAAGCTGGGAGCCCAGCACAGGGCTGGCATTTGACCCAGGGCTCAATCCCAGAACTCAGGGATCATGACCTGAGCCGGAGGCAGATGCCTACGCAACTGAGCCACCCAGGAGCCTTTCCTCCTCCAGTACGCAAAGCCCTTCGTGCTCCGCTTGGTCACCATTTTCCATGAGCATGGACAAGATAAGCCCTTCTAAAAAAAATGTTTTTTGCCCTTTTCATTTTTGAAAAGTCAGTACTGGACCCCTGTCAAGCGTAAGAGATGGACTGCTTAAGAGCATTTTGAGTATTTGGACGAAATTACTGTTTCCTAAGCAAAATATCACATTTTCCTTGTACACATACATGTTTATACCAAGGATACAATATTTTTGTTGTTTTTAGACTCATTTCATATTTTCAGTATCAGCCAAAAAATTTAATTGGACAAGAGAAAATAAGCAGTAATTTTATCATCAACATAGGAGACATCTCAAATAGTTGTTCCCCTAGGGTAAAACTAACAGAGTTTAGGGGATATAGGCAATAATATCGTAATACATTTGTACTACGTAATACAAATGTATTACAAATTGATACATTTGTGTGGTGACAAGACTGATCATGGGGTCTTTTTTGTAATATGAAAAAATATCATATCACTATGATGTGTACCTGAAACAGGATGTTTTATGTCTGTTATATTTCCATTAAAAAACAACTGACTAAATGGATCTCATTAGGAAATTTGGACCCTACAAATTCTATGATTAGAGACTAGCTATTTTGGACATTGAACAGAAGTTTATGAGGAAAATCAGTAAGACCATTTTAAGATCAGTGGGGTTCCACTAAGACAAGATTTCAACAATGTTCAGGAAAAAGAAATCAAAAACTGCCACATTTGTGCTTCACAGTTACAACAAAATTACTAAGAAAATATCTTTAAGACTAGGAGAATATACTTCCAGTGAAAATGAAGTGTAACAATAACAGAACATAAACATGAAAAACAGGAATCTTAAACTACAAGAAACTAAAGGAAATTCTGGAAAAAAAATAAAGATCTTGATGGTTTATGTTTTTTAAATAAAAATACAGAAATTTTTTTCAAAAACCTATTCATAACATTGCTTGGAAGGTGGAAATTTTGTTATTGTTGTTTCTGTCCTTTTTTTTTTTTTTTTTTTTAAGAAATTACTTGAGGGGTGCCTGGGTTGCTTAGTCCATTGAGCGTCCAACTCTTGATTTTGGCTCAGGTCACGATCTCAGGGTCATGAGATCAAGCCCTGCATGGGGCTCTGCACTCAGTATGGGGTCTTCTTGGGATTCTCATTCATTCTCTCTCTCTTTCTCGCTCTCGCTCTCCCTCTGCCTAAGCAAAGGGAGAGCCACCCCCACTGGCTCACAGGCATGCTCTCTCTCTTAAAAAAAGTTACTTGAGAAATTACTCTTCAACATAGAATATTTAATAAATAATTGTGGTGACCACCCAGTGTATTGGGCCAATGTACCCATTCTCCAGCTGCTCCAACTTTGGATGGTAACTATTTAGAGCTGCACATATCACCTGTGATTTGACTTTGGCCTGTGCAATCCTTCTCTCAGGCATGGTTCCCAGCAAGGAACTGTCTAACAAAGGGGCACATTAGGCCCTCCCACTTCAAAGAGAGAGATTCTGTGGTGCCATTCACATATGGGAGATGCCCGTGGTATTAAGTCTAGTTCAGGATTCAGCTGAGTCATTGTCTTTGCCTAGCTTCTTCCCTTGTCTTACTCAGCTTTGCTCACTCCCCCACAGATTTTTCTTGAGAACATTCCCTCAGTAACTGCATGTACTAGAGTCTCCATCTCAAGCTCGGCTTTCAGGGTAACAAACCTGGAACGTGAAGAAAGGAACAAAATGGAAAATGAAGAAGGTAGAGATGGAAGATGGAAGGCCAGGAAACAGAATATATAAAGACTGCAAGTGAGAAAGACAAAAGGATAATCAAGGAAATGAAGGAATTTTCCTGAGTTGAAGGATGTCTTGAATTCTCTCGGATTCAAAGGATTCCCAAATGATAGGAATATCCAAAATCCACTGTCATCATTTAAAATTATTTGGAGATTTTAATCACTAAATGAACTAAGAAAAGTCAAGGGTACCAGTTAGAAAAAAATAAAATCACCATTATTTGCAGATGATCTGACTACAGACATAGAAAATCTAAGAACTCAAGTGGGAAGTTATTCAAACTAGCAAGAATTTCAAAAAATGGTCAAACTATGTAATCAACAAAAAAATATATATATAGCTTTCATTCATAGTTGCGATGGTTATTTAGAAAACATAGTGGGGAGAAAATTCCATTCACAGGAACAACATAAATTATCAAGTTCCTAGGCATAAAATCAGCATACAGGGACTAGATTCATTTTTTAAAAGAATTTATAAAACTTCGCTAAAGTACAAAAAACAAGACCTGTATAAACAAATCAAGTCTCCTAAAGGAGAATACTACAAGGATGCCAATTCTTTCCAAATTAAAATAAAAATATAAGGCAATACAAATATGAGTGCCAAAATAGTTAAGGGGCAGTTCTGTGGTATATTCAAGTCTTAAGAAATTAAAAGTGAGGTTCATCTAGATAAATAAAGTAATGAGTTCTATTTAACTAAAGATAGACTTTTGACACAAAAGAATTCCAATTTTAAGAACCGTGTTAAAAAAAAAACCAATTTTTAGATTTATTAAAGCTGTGTGGATTGCTCATAACCAGAAAATTTTTCATTGAAACTTGACCATGAAAGAGGGGACTGTGAGTATTTACAGTAGGACAACAGGTATTAACAGGCCTGACTTGGGCAAACAAAGATCCCAGTCATACTATTTATGGGCCATATTTTATTAGAAAACACCTTAATATCAAGAATAGTAAAAGAGTTAGCAGGCAAGTTATCTCACTAGTAACTCAAAATTCACCCCTAAAATCAAAACCCAACTATGTTTCCTTAGACTCATTCCAGCTATCTCACAAGATCAAAAATTACTACCCTATAAGTATAAAATATTAACTTATTTAATTTATCGGTTCACTACCCCTGTGGGATAACATACTTAGAAATATAACTTTGCCTACCTATTCCTCTTCCCAAATCCTTAAGTTTATAACGCAGAATACTAATGTTTTATTTAAATACTTGTATGACACCTGAGTACCCAAGTTATTTCAACAATGGCTGTGTTTGGCCATGTGGGGGCAGTGTCTATGAAGCTGTCTTAATATGTACACAATTATGTCTAAATTGCATCTCAATTAATAGTAACTGGGTGTAATTCACCCTAGTTCATCTATACAGGAAATTCAGATTGAGGCTCTGAAGCTCTTAAATTAATGGCCCAGCAGCATTAACATGGCAAGTTTTAATGAGTACTTTAAAAATTCTTTTCAAGAATTTTTTAAAGTACATACATACACCTATTAAATTTGATCTTCTCCTGCTTAAAAAAAAAAAAATTCTTTTCCAGGTTTTCATTGTATTACTTCAATAATGCTATCCAATCCAGAATGTATAAAATTTATCTGTTATTAACACAGAGTCATGATGAAAGAAATTCAAAGTGCAATACGGCTACAGAGCTTGGGCATTTCTTTCACAGCCTCAATGACTTTCCTTCTAATTTTTTAATTGGTGGTATTTTTCAACCTCTTATACTTGCTACCATAGAGACTGAGAGTAAGAAAAACCTTTGATTGCTTGACAAGAATCTTAGAATTAAAAGATGAAGAAGAAAATAGATACTAGTTCATTAGTGTAAGTTTAAAATATATACTGATAGCTGAAGGAATGTTCTAGTTACTATAATTTTCTGTTTCACTAATAGTTTCTTTTGAAACATTAACAGAGCATGTAATTACATATTCCTGACAGTTTCAGTGAATCAAATATAGTAAAACTTTCAACAGTCTCTACATTTTCCACTAATCTGAACAATAATCTTTGCATAATAATACGAGAAAAAACTCGGCAATTTAGTTTCAGTAGGCACTGAACTCTGAATGTATCCAGTAAAGCTCTATTAGTTTCCCATTGCTGCTGTAACAACTGACCACAAACACAGGGGCTTAAAACAATGCACGTTTATCATCGTATAGTTCTGGAAGTCAGAAATCCAAAATGGGTCTAGAATCAAGGTATCAACAGGGCTGCCTACTTTCCAGAAGCTCTAGGACAGAATCTGCTTCCTTGACTTTCCCAGTTCAAGACTGCCCACATTCTTCAGTTCCTGTCCCCCTACCCGTCCAACCTTTGCTTCTGTAATCACGTCTCTCACTCACTTTTCTCTTTCCCTCTCATCAGCAGGCTTGTAAATACACTGCCATCACCTGGATAATGCAGGATAATCATTCCATCTCAAGATCCTTAACTAACCACTTTGACATCTCTTTTACCATATAAAGTAACACAAACACGGATTCTGGAGATGAGGATGCAGTCCTCTTGGCTGCCATTACTCAGCCTACCACAAGGCTGTGTGCAAGGACAGCTACTGTTTTAGCTTGTTCTTCCACATGTGCTCTTCTCTTCTGAAGTAGCAAAGAGCCAACATGGGGGAGAAGGGAAAGGGGGCGAGGACACAACGCAACTCACTGTTCTGCTTAATGGAGTACCAAGATATGCCTCTTACATCTGGCGAAGAGAAAGCTACATGGATCAGTAAATGCAAGTGGAAAAACCACATAGGTGAGATAGTCTTCTAAGACAAAATGTTTCCATTATAAATTCTCAGAGCCTTTCCTTTCCTATGTTGAACTACAGTAACCTAGGATATATATCGGCTGTTCTTCCTAAGACATAACAACATCTATGAAAGATTGTGCTGAGTGTCGGAAATAACACCTCAACACACACACACACACACACACACACACACACACACGTTCTGAGTAATGTGAAGTACTTTTCCTATGTTACCTTTAGTATCTTGATAAGGTTCAAAGTCCTTACCCCTGCCTTACAACAGACCCAGAGAATATAAGCTGCCCTTTCTATATTGTGTGGCTATCGAATAGCAGAGCTAGAAGCATAGCCAAGCCTCCAGAATCCTGCCTGTGTGCCCACTGAGTGAGAGGAAGGGTATGAGGGAGGGAGCACTGGAGGGTCAGGGTGTTTTAAGAACAACCGCCAGCTATGTTTCTATACACAGTCTCTGAAGTTCCAAGATAACAAACCAGCCAGATGGGACAGAGCCTGTCCAAGCACATCTCCAGCTGCTGAGTGCGGGGGGGGAAAATAATCCCAGGAGTGAAACAAAGAAAATAACTGCTCACGTTTGGCAAATATATAGCAGCGTGACATGATGAAAACACATATGGATGAATAAACCATTCTTAAGAACTGGAAAGGAAAACAGTGCACATTTCACCTAAAAGCAACACAGAAAAATGCACGTCTTTCATATCCTACGGAACACATCTCCCCTAAATTTAGGTCAACTGCTTGGCTTTTGCGGTCTTTTTCACTGAGGTTGTCTTTCCTGAAGAACACCATCCGTGGGAACCCGAGAAGTCCCCAGACAGCCTCCATATCCTGGAGATTAATGCCCTATTAATAAAATCTCAGAGTATCCAAGGTATTTGACCCATTCGTTCAAGTCCCCTGTTAACGTGTGTCCCAATAAATCAATACTCCCATTTTCTTCCTGTTTGTTCCCATTTTCCAGTCTCTGCCCATGCCATTCCCAGTATCTGCAAGGACAGACTCAATTATCTACTTTTCCCATGCTCACTGTGGGACTGCCTCATTGCTGAAACCCACCTTAGAGATCATCTTCAGCTTTATGGCTTTTTATTTTTTATTTTTTTTTAAAGATTTTATTTATTTATTCGACAGAGATAGAGACAGCCAGTGAGAGAGGGAACACAAGCAGGGGGAGTGGGAGAGGAAGAAGCAGGCTCATAGCAGAGGAGCCTGATGTGGGGCTCGATCCCATAACGCCGGGATCACGCCCTGAGCCGAAGGCAGATGCTTAACCGCTGTGCCACCCAGGCGCCCCTAGATAAGAACAGAGTGGTTAACGGGCAGATCCTGGAGTCCAACTGCATTTGACACTGGGATCAACTATTTCCTAGTTAGAGGCAAATTAACCATCTCTTACTATAGTTTCCTCCTCTATTAAGTAAAGACTAAAGGTTTAACCTACGAGGGGTTACTGTGAGGATTAAGTAAATGAAGATACACGAAGAGTGCTAGAATCACGGACTAATACACAGTCAATTCTCAATAGGAGTCACCTGCCATGTGTCCGAAGTACAACTAGTCACACTTCACCCTCTGATTCCAAATGTACTTTTTGTTCTTTAGCAGTCTTTCCATTTTGAATTAATTATTAACGTATGCATCTTACCTGCACGCTCAATTGTGTTTTCTCTGAGGATGTGAGAAAAGCCTGCCATAACCCTTCTATATAATCGGAAATCTAGCATTTTCATATATATATATATATACACACACATATATATACATATATATATATTCCATATGTATAGCACATACATGTAACAGTGTGTAGCCGAAATTACGTGACCTTTCCATATTCACCATCTCATTTAAATCTCCCTAACAACCTAATGTGGCAAGGAATATCAATCATCCCCACATCACAGATGAAAGGACAGGTTAACAGGGATTTTCTGATTCTAAATCCCTAACTCTTAACCACTATGTTCTTCAATCTCCTAGTTGCTCGGCTGTAAATGTGTTGAATGACACACTGAATAACCATAATCTTCACCGTAGAGATTTTTTAGACTTGGGTGTGTGGTGGGCACATTATAAACAAGCACTACCTGTCTTGGGGAGCCAGGTTTGACAGCATCACCCAGACACCTGCTACAAACGCAGAACAGTCTTGCACCTAGAGGCACTGAATCACGATCCATAATACAATAAAATCTCCAGTTTAAAAATCATTAATATAGAAGTCATCAACCAGCAATTCTCTACTTCTTAAGAATGAATAAATGGAAATTGGCTTGGACTTGGGGAGATTTTCTTTCTAAAAGCAAATGTTAAGATACCATGGAGTAAATTACAGAAGCAATGCGTAAGAAAAGGGTCTTATTTCCTGTGCATATGAAAGACTACAGTTCATTCTAGAATATAAGCTCCCTGCAAGCAGAGTCTATGTCACATTTATTGCTGTATTTTCCATGCATAGGACAGGGACTGGCATATAGCAGGAAGACAGGAGAACTATGCTGAATGAATAAATGTATGTTTTTAAGATGCTTAGGGCAATTTGAGTATATCCTCCAAAGAGTAGGATTGGGACACTGAACTTCTAGGGTTCTAACTGGCTCTAACTTTGAAGTGTCATTGTCTCTGTGTCCTAAAAGAGAAGAGGTTTCTGCCATTAAGAAGGACCCAAAGAAATGAAGAGAGCACAATGTTATTACTTTAATGCTTCTTACATGGGAATCAATTATAATTTACTCAACAGAAAGGAAAAACACCTTTTCTTGATGGCTCCATTTTCTTGCTTTAGAAAACTCTTGGGCATAATAAACACAGATTTTTTTTTTCTTTGAACATTTTCCCAGGAGTTTGGTTTGGGACAAAATGATTGATGCTGCACTCTTTCTAGACTTACTAGTCAACACATCTCAGAAAAGGCCCCAAAACAGAGTCAGAACTTGAGCTCAACTAGTGTGAAGAGAACAGCTGTTTTCACTCCACTGTCTTACTCACAACGCAATCTTGCCCTGTATCCTATCTTCCGAATTAAGTCTCCAGTCCCAAGAAACAACCCTGACAATATGAGAAAGAAAAATATCAAACCAGTCTGACTAGTCCCTAGTTTAGAGTTCAAGAAAACACAAAACAGAGTCAGAACTTGAGCTCAACTAGTGTGAAGAGAACAGCTGTTTTCACTCCACTGTCTTACTCACAACGCAATCTTGCCCTGTATCCTATCTTCCGAATTAAGTCTCCAGTCCCAAGAAACAACCCTGACAATATGAGAAAGAAAAATATCAAACCAGTCTGACTAGCCCCTAGTTTAGAGTTCAAGAAAACAAGTGTAGACACAAAACGACTGTCTTATTAACTATATATGACATAACCAAGATTTCTCATTATCGCAGAGTACTGATAGTATCCGATTCATTTACCAATTCCACTCTTAAATGTTGTTACAAAGTTTTTGCTAAGGTTCAACGATGAGGAACTCACCATCAATGATATTCTCAAATGTTAGAACAAAAAGTGCTTTATTGCCATTATCAACTGCAATTTTGAATGCGTGTAGCTAAATAACTGAAATAAAACCAGGACTACTTTTATTATTGCCTCACAAAGCCATCTATATTAATGTCATTTTCAATATATATTGTCATTTAACAGCAAAATTCTTTATTTACTTTTTTTTTTAAACAACTGTATTTCTAGTAAGAGAATACTAAGATTTTTTTGGTTTTACCATCATGACAGAAGTGCAATGTTTAAGGGGGGGAAAAAAAAGCTTTTTTCTAAGAACTTAATGATAGCAAAGCACTGAAACAGGACCATTGTTCTTCACAAACGTTCTTGGCCATGCCCTCGCTGTGCCTGCTTCTGAAAGCCCCCCTGCTTACCTCCCTGATAATTCTCGTGGGTAAACCCAGGGCAGTAACTCTGTGACAGGGAAAACGGAAAATATCCGCAGAGGAATGAAGCAGTATTTCAATCCACCAAGCAAAATAATTCGAAAGGGTTGATGGATGAGAGGCCAAAAATGTCAAGTGCTCCCAAAATTAAATAGTGCACTCATAAATCATTCAACGCAAGCAAGAACAAAAATAATAGTGCTTGTCCCAACAATCACCAGCAGGGACGGACATATTCCAGCCACATACTCCACAGTGCCATGTTGGGGAATATTCGTAGGACAAAGAAGAAAAACAGCCAGCTTAATGGACGGAACTCTAGGACAGATCTCCGAAGAATCATGAAAAAGAATTGCTGGTGTTTACAGAAAAGCAAAACAAACCAAGAAACCAGAACTGTGCCTTTCAACAGAGAGATCCCTAAAATACCTGCAAAACTATAAAAGCGCTGAGTCAATTTTAGCTGAACTAGACAAAGCAACTGCAAGACCATAAGGCTCAGAGCGGTCTGTTCTTCCCAGGAGGTGCGCACCAAGAAACAACAGATGCTTCCCAGGTTCAAGGTCGATTCAGGTAGCAGATTAATCTACAAATAGGAGCTACTGTGTATAGACACCTAGAGCTGCCTGCGGCTACTTACCTCCAAGCACAAATGGTCAAACCAATGCCCTTTGTCTTTTCTTTTTCCTTTTTTTTTTTTTTTAAGATTTTATTTATTTATGTGACAGAGAGACAGCCAGCAAGAGAGGGAACACAGCAGGGGAGTGGGAGAGGAAGAAGCAGGCTCCCAGCGGAGGAGCCTGATGTGGGGCTCGATCCCAGAACACCGGGATCACGCCCTGAGCCGAAGGCAGACGCTTAATGACTGCGCTACCCAGGCGCCCCTACTTTTTTTTTTTTTTTTTGACTTAGTTCTTTGGTTGAAAATAAGATTGCTACTAGTATAGACCTCCTAAATTTTGCCTTTGTGCATGTCTGTAATATATTTGGTTTGCTTGGGTTGTTTTCGCCACAAATCAAAGCCTTTTTGATACGTACACAGGCACTATTCTGAACCTGGTCTCCTTTTGCTGAAAAGATATTTCAGATCTTTCTTTATTAGCACATAAACGTCTGCCTCTCACTTTTAACGGGCCAGATAGTATTATATTGATTGGGTGTCCTAACATTTACGCAACTAGTCATCGATACTAAAGTTATTTTTGTTCTTCACGGTTACAAAGAACACAGTGACTCTGTTGCTGGGTTATATCTGTACACGTGCACGAGTGGATCTATAAGGTAAGTTGCCAAATATTCGATTATTGGCCAAAAATCTATCTTTCGTCCTAATTTTGATAGACATCAAGCGGTCTTTTAAGGATGCCAGTTTGTCTTTTGAAAAGAGTTTCATCCACCACCGAACCAGTGTGAGGATGTGTGTTTACACATAGCCTTGACCACACTGCATTTCATCTGTGGTGAGTCTGACAGGTGAAACGGCATCTCCTTTTTTCTTTTCATTTTTCTTTTCAAAATTATAATTGAGATTCACAACTATTCATATTTTTAAGTGCCATTTGCATTTCTTTAAATGTGAATTTGGATTATCTTTCACTGATTTGTCAAAGCCCTTTATATTTCACATTCCATCAACTCTAAGACATTAATTTTAACAAGAAAGAAAAAAAATCCCTATTAAATTGAGAAAAAGTCCTTTCTTATCACCTATAATTTCTGATTTGAACGTATTAAAATCATTCTTCTACAGGTAAGTGGACAGGTATTTTTGTCAAGTTTCATCCTCACACATATAGACAGGAAGTGAAGCAAAACCCCATGTCTCCATTTCTGTGTCGGAACCCCTCTGCAGCAACAAGTCCTCCACGGCCACGGTCTTTCCTGAAACAGTGTCCTCTGTGCAGTCCAGAGCAACGGCATGGAAGCGTTTCTTAAAAACAGTCCCTAAAAAAACTAGAAGCTGGCCTGTACTCTCACCCGGACACTGCAACTCACTGGAGCCAGGCTGCTCTTGACTCCAGCGCCAGGAACGTTGCTCAAGGTAACAACACCTACCCGGGGGTCTCAGGGCCCCGTGTTTCACCCGCGATGCCATTTTAGGAAGGTTCCACGCATTCCCATTCCACAGACGTTGAAATGTGGGGAAGATGTGAATTACAGCAAACAAAACCCTCAGTAAGGAAACGAGCCTTGCATGAGGGTTTGTAAATGTCTTTTCTCAGTTTTACTTTTTATTTCAACTAATTTTTTTTTTTATCATTGAGAGTATTTACCTTTTCATGTAGTCCTTTTTTTTTTTAATGGAGTATGAATTTTATGTCTGGAGGTTCCTCACACCACCATGACAGAAAAATGGTCAGTATTTTCCAATAAAGTGTTTTTCCTTGTTTAACTTTTTAACTTAGGAATCTAATCAGAGTTGGGGGTGTGTATGTTTTGTGTTTAGTAGGACATGTGAAATAAAATTCTAGCCTTCTTTTTACCCCCAAATAACCACTCATGGTCTCCATCATCATCATATACTACATTGCTTCATTTGTGTTGGTTAATTTCACAGTATAACATCCTCTCTTTTATGCATTGACCTTTATTCCCATGGTGTGTGACAAAACTGTCATACAGTGCAACGTCATGAAATGCTACAAATCTTGCAAAGCTAATGGACTTTCAATACTTTTTCCCTTAAGTTTTCTGCATTTTATTTCTGTGCTTTGTTCTCTGAATTTTCTGATCAGTTTAAGCTAAAAAAAAAAATCATTTTACTGTTTTCATTGTCACGCTATTGAACATACATAATTTAGAGAACTGAAATCTATTTCCATTTTTGCATTTAATATTTCCATCAAAACTTTAAATAATATATAATGCTTACTAAGTGCTTTAATAAAGCTGTCTAACATAGTTTAGAATGTTGGTTCACAACCAAAGTTAATTTAATTCACCTTTTAACATTCCTAAAATGGCAAGTGGATTCCCTGACAAAATCAACCTCTAGGCTTAACTTTCAAAACTCTAACCTAAATATTGAAGTCTAACTAGGAAATTATCACAATAAAATTTAAGAACGACGATGAATTCCATTTCTGACAATGTAATGGTCTAGTTGCCAGAATTAACTGTTCCACCAGAACCAATAAGTATTCCTTGATATAATATGGAATATTGCATTTTCAATGATACATCAATCAGTTAGCATAAGAGTAAGAAATTCTCAGCGGAAGGAAAAAAGGGAAGTGGAGAGGGAAGTTACAAGGCAGGCAGGAAGAAAAAAAAAACAAAAAAAGGAAGGAAAAAAGAAAGGGCAGGCTCTAGGTGTATAAGCAGACAACTGCCGAGTGCAGTTACCTTGAGGATATTTACCTTTATAATGCTGTATATGCTTTTCCCTAGGATTGTTTCACCCTATGGGAGTAACTCAGAAATCCTATCACTGCCTCAAGAATTTGATTCCTCATACCTGAATACTAAGTTCAAAAAGGGAAATACCACCACCAATAATTTGCAACCAAAGTCTGTTTTAAAGCCCAAATTGAAACCATTTTGAGAGAAAACCCAGGCAAGGATTTCATTGAGAATCATGTTGAACCATTATGGGCTCTAGGCCTCAGCAAGTTCAAGTGAAAAGTCTCTCTGGAGGGGTGCCTGGGTGGTGCAGTTGTTGGGCGTCTGCCTTCAGCTCAGGGCGTGATCCCAGAGTTCTGCGATCGAGCCCCACATCAGGCTCCTCTGCTGGGAGCCTGCTGCTTCCTCTGCCACTCCCCCTGCTTGTGTTCCCTCTCTCGCTGGCTGCCTCTCTCTGTCAAATAAATAAATAAAATCTTAAAAAAAAAAAAAAAAGTCTCTCTGGAGAAGACCTTTCCTTCCAAGTTCACAAAGATTATTCAAAAATAAAATTCTAAAGCCAAGAAACATCATACCTATAGAAACTAAACACTCAAGAGCACTGTAAAAACAAACAGCAAACAACAGAGCCACACTACATATGGTCCAAATATTCAAAGTGGAAAACCTTGTAATTAATAAAGGCTTCTAAGGAAAAGGTAGACAACATATATGAACAGATGGGGAATTTTAACAAAGAACTAGAAGATATTTGAAAAGAGTCCCTTGGATAAAAATCCAACACATGATAACAGAAATAAAGAATGATCTTATCAGGGGGTGCCTGGGCAGCTCAGTTGGTTAAGCATCTGACTCTTGACCTCAGCTCAGGTAATGATCTCAGGGTCCTGGGATGGAGCCCAGCATCAGGCTCCTTGCTCAGCGGGAGCCTGCTGGAGATTCTCTCTTTCCCATCCCCTTTGCCCCTCCCCCAACACGCGCAGGCTGGCACATGCAAGCTCTCTCTCTCTCAAATAATTAAATCTTAAAAAAAATAACAATGACCTAATCAGGACCAAAAGTAGATTGGATATATATGCAGAAAAAAAAATCAGTGAAAAATCAGTGTGTATTACCCAAACTGAAACAGAGAAGATAATCAGTGTGTGTGGTAGGAGAGAAATACAGAACCACAGCTTCTAAGAATTGTGGGAAAGCATCAAATGGCCTAATATACTTGTAGTTGAAAACTCAGAGGGAGAACAACAACAAAAATACTTATTAAGAGAAAAGGCTGAGATTTTAAAATTCATCTACAGATCTATAAAGCTTAAGACATCAAGTATTTTAAAGATTAAATTCAATCTGCTGAAATCCAGACAGAAAAAGAAAACCTTGCAGGCAGGCCAAGGAAAAATAACAAGGGATGGTATTTACAAAGGAGCAAAGGTAAGAACTACAGCAGACTTATCAGAAAATAAACAAAACAAAAAGTTAATTCAGCAGTCTGTACACAACGGAAACATCTTTCCAGTAAACTGAAGGAGAAATAGAGTTTTCAGGGGGAAAGAATAGAGAACCCATGACCAGTAGAACTGTACCACAGAAAATTCTAAAACAAGTTCAAGAAGAAAATGAACATAACACCAGATAGATAATTGTTCTCTGGAAATGGTTAAAGTGAGGATAAATGTAAAATACTTCTTGTCCCATGTTTAATTGTTCTGTAAGGTAATTCATTATGTAGCAAACACAGTGGCATCGTACACTGGGTTAATACAAGTATAGGAGTAATATACAGTATCAAAGCAACACAAAGGATGTGAAAAAGAAATCTGAAATATACTGTTGCATAATTCTTACACTACATATGAGGTACAATAATATTATTTGAGGGTAGACTGGTTATTTAGAGATGTATATGGTAAAGCCTAAGGGAAACACTTTTTGTAAAAAAGAGAAAAGCAGTACCAATTGTAAGCCAGTAATGAAGGTAAAGTGGAAGCAAAAGAAAGATTATTAAAATGCAGCAGAGAAGAAAAAAACATCATGGAATCACTATAAATTATTTAGCAAGGTGGTAACTTTTAACCATCTAAATTATTACATGCAATGTAAATGGTCCAAATATATCAATTAGAAGAGAGTGTGTCAGATTGGATTTAAACGTGACTCAAATATGCATACGGTTTCTATAAACAACACCCATCAAATACACAGAAAGTGAGTAAAAGACAATGGAAAATATACTGTACAAACACTAATCAAAGGGGAAATTTACTGACAATGTTCATTTCAAAGAAACTAGACTTTAAACAAGGAGTATTACCAGGGATAAAGAGGAACATTATATTGTAAAGGGTTAATTCACCAAAAAGTCACACCAATCCTAAAAATGTATACATCTAAGAAGAGAGTTTCAAAATAAATGACACAAAAACTTACAGAACTGGAAAGAGAAATAGAAAAACCCACAACTACAGCTAGAGATTTCAATACTCTCTCAGGGACACCTGGGTGTCTCAGCCAGTTAAGCCTACAATTCTTGATTTTAAATCAGGTCATGGTCTCAGTGTTGTGAGATCAAGCCCCTGTCAGGCTCTGCAAAGGGCACGAGCCTGCTTGAGATTCTCCCTCTCCCTCCCTCTCTGCCCCTCCCTTCCCCTGTGCTCCCTCTCCCTTTCCAAAAAAAGAAAGAAAAGAAAAAGAAAAAGAAATTCAATACTCACAATAATTTATAAAACAAGAGCAAGTCATTAAGGACACAAAAGGCCTGCAAAAAACTAGTAGCCAATTTGACCGAAGTGTCATTTACAGAACAATTCACCAAACAACAAAATACAAATTATTTTCAAACATAGGTCTCTAAGGAGGTAAGCTACGGTGGAAGCCATATTAATCCTGGGACATCTCCAGGGTTCTCTGCCTTTAAGGAGACACTATCTTCGTTCTCCAAGCCATATTTGTTCTTCAAAAACGGCCTTTGCTCAGTGGCTTGTCTTGTGCAGGAATACAAAAAATACAGGGAGAGCTGTTTCCCCTAACAAAGAGCTAAGAGGTATTTCAAAGAAGTGAACTCACAGAACATGTAGTTCTATGGGCTGCAGTTAAAACAGTGTTTAGAATGTATAGCATTTGGGCGCCTGGGTGGCATAGCGGTTAAGCGTCTGCCTTCGGCTCAGGGCGTGATCCCGGCATTATGGTATCGAGCCCCACATCAGGCTCCTCCGCTATGAGCCTGCTTCTTCCTCTCCCATTGCCCCTGCTTGTGTTCCCTCTCTCGCTGGCTGTCTCTATCTCTGTCGAATAAATAAATAAAATCTTAAAAAAAAAAAAAAGAATGTATATCATTAAATAATGATATTTGAAAAAGAAAAAAATCTCTCAAATGAAGTTAAGTTTTAATATGAAGAACCTTAACAAAGAAGAGTCAATAAACTTGAAGCAAGCAAAACAAAAATCAGTAAAATTGTAAACAAAGTAAGAGAGAAAGGGAGAAAGAAATCAATGAAATCAGAATCTGAATCCTTGTAGAGATCAATGGAATTGATAAACTTTTTGACACTGATAAAAAAAATCCAAACCACCAGAGAAGACACAAAATACTGTATCAGGAATCAAAGGGGGAACATTTGCATGGCTCCTAAAGACTAAAAAAAAAAAAAAAAAAAAAAAAAAAAAAAAAAATCAAAAGACAGCATTACCATCAATTTCTGCCCCAAAACTCAACAAGTTAATGAAACAGATAAATCCCTTAATAGACACAACTTGCTGAAACTTATATAAGAAGAAACAGATCATCTGTACCGTCCTCTATCAACCACAGGAATTTATAGTCAAAATACTTACAGCACAGTAACCTCAAGGCCCAAATTGTTTGGCTAATCAATTCTACCAAAGCATTAAAAAATAATACCAATTTTACACAAACTCTCCCAAGAAATCATTTAAAAAAAATAAAACCAGTGGAAGATATAAAAACACAATTTAACATACTTCTTGAACATAAACGCAAAAAATCCTAAACACAGTATTAACAATTTTAATCCAGCAAAATAGAAACAAAACAAAACAAAACAGTGCCTCATGATCAAGTGTGATTTATCCTGGGACCCTAAGACTGATTTAATATTCAAAATTCGGCCAAAAGAATTCATTATATCAGCAGACTAAAGACAAGCCACATGTTCATCTCAACAGATGCAGAAAAAGCATTGCTAAAATTCAACATCCATTTATCAAAACTCAGCAAATTAAGAACAGAAGGAAAGTTGCTTAACTTGATAAAGAACATCTGTGAAACTCCCGCAGTTAACACGTAAACGATGAAAAATTGAATGCTTCCTCCCTAATGTCGTGAAGAAGGGAAGGATGTCCTTTTTCATTACTTCTGTTGCATGTCCTAGCCAGTCTAATGAGGTAATAAAATCAAATAAAAAGCATCCAGTTCATGAAATAAAAGATAAAGCCATTTCTAGTCTCTGATTATAATTCTCTATGTAGAAAACCTCAGGTGATGTATAGAAACAATTAGAATTGAATTTAGCAAAGTTTCAAAATATAACCAATATACCTAAGTAAATGGGTGAATAAGTATATCACTGTATACCAGTCATTAATTATTTAAAACTCAAATTGAAAAAAGAAAACAGTACCATTTTTTTTTTTAAGTAGGCTCCACACCCAGCCTGGAGCCCAACATGGGGCTTGAACTCAGGAACCTGAGATCAAGACCTGAGCTGAGATCCAGAATCAGATGCTTGAGCGACTGAGCCACCCAGGCACCCCAGGACCATTTTTGCTAACACCAAACACAGGAAATACTTAGGTACAAAGTAAAAGCACAAGATGAGAGCAATAAATAAATGGAGAGCCTAAATAAATGCAGAGCTATCGTTTATGAAGGAGAAAAACCACTATGTTTAAGATGCTAGCTGTTCTTAATCACTAGATTGAAGACACTCCAATCAAAGGGCACCTGGCTGGCTCAATAGGAAGAGCATGTGACTCTTGATCCTTAGGGTCATGACATTCCATTCAAAATTCCAGCAAGAATTTTTTTTTTAATTTTTGATATTCCTTATTTTTTACATTTTTTTTAAATAGATAATACATACACATGATTAAATCATCCAGTGAAATTCACACTTCTCTCCCTGTGCTCCAGCAATTCCCACAGATAACTGTATGTTTCCCATCTGTCATACCAGAGTGGTTTTTTAAATTTTTAACTCAATTAATTAACCTTATAATGTATTATTGGTTTCAGAGGTACAGGTCTGTGATGTGTCAGTCTTATAGAATACCCAGTGCTCATTATAACACATGCCCTCCCCAAAGTCCACCATCCAGTTATCCCATCCCTCCACCCCTTCCCCCCCAGCAACCCTCAGTTTGTTCCTATGATTAAGAGTCTCTTATGGTTTGTCTCCCACTCTGGTTTCATCTTGTTTCATTTTTTCCTCTCTTTCTCTATGATTATCTGTTGTTTCTTAAATTCCAGATATCAGTGAGATCACATGATAATTCTTTCTCTGATTGGCTTATTTCACTTAGCATAATACCCTCTAGTTCCAACCACGTCGTTGCAAATGGCAAGATTTCATTTCTTTTTGATGGCTGTGTAATATTCCATTGTAGCTTCTTTATCCATTCATCTGTTGATGGACATCTAGGCTCTTTCCACAGTTCAGCTATTGCGGACATTGATGCTATAAACATTGGGGTGCAGGTGCCCCTTCAGACCACTACATTTGTATCTTTGGGGTAAATACCCAGTAGTGCAATTGCTGGGTCGTAGGGTAGCTCTATTCCAACTTTTTGAGGAACCTCCATACTGTTTTCCAGAGTGGCTGTACCAGCTTGCATTCCCACCAACAGAGTAAGAGGGTTCCCCTTTCTCTGCATCCTCAGCAACATCTGTTGTTTCCTGACTTGTTAATTTTAGCCATTATGACTGGTGTGAGGTGGGATCTCATTGCAGTTTTGATTTGTATTTCCCTGATCCCAGCAAGATTTTTTTTAAACACTGAAATGCTTATTCTAGAATGGATGTGACTCAAAGGAACTATAATATCCAAAACAATGCTGGAAAAAAATAGGTGGACTCACATTATTCAATTTCATGACTTCATATAAAGCTACAGTAACCATGACAGTGTGGTGTTGGTTAAGGATAAACACACAGATCCAAGGAACATAATGGAGAGCTCAGAGACAGACCCATGGGGGAGAAAAAGACCTTGATCATACCTCACTCCATATGCAAAACGGACCTAAATATAAAGCTTAAGTTTCATTCTATGAAATTTTAAAATACCATTCTAACAAACATGACCTGTAAGGGGTATACTTAAAGTATACCTGAACATTACAATTTGAACTACAAATACCGTACAATTATTAAAGATGACGTACATAATCGCAGAGGTATCTCATGTTCAGTCTGGAAAGCTGACGATTTACTAAGATATAATTTTCCTTCAATCTGATCTGTAAATTTAAAAAATTTGCAAATTTCACGATACTTATTCATATGAAAAGCCACTTTTTAAATTAATAGAAAAATGCAAAGGATCTAAAATAGCTTGCACAACTTAAAAAAAAAATGAAATTGCTGGAATTACATTACCTAACTCCAAAACTTACAATAATACTATAGTAAGCAAAACTTCTTAAGGATAGTTCTACAGCTCAATTGAACAAAATAGGAAGGTCAGAAATTTATCCACATATATATGGTTAACTGATTTTCTGTTATATTTTCAAGATAATTCAATGTATTAAAGAAAGTATTCCCAGCAAATGGTACTAGTATAACCAGATATTTCTACGTGGAAAAGCATTAAAACTTGACCCTTTCCCTACAACATACATGAAAATCAACTTTAAATGTTATCATTGATTTAACATGAAAGCTAAAACTATAAAAGATAAATTTGCTTTTTGAAAGTCACTGTAAGAAAATGCAATGTCAAGACACAGCTGAGGAGATAATATTTCACTGCAAATGTCTGTATGCAAGTTATACCTCAGGAAAAATTATAGAGATCGAAATAAATACTGACAATATAATAGTAATCATAACAATAATAATGTCTTGTTGAGTTATTTTTTTTAACTGTTGAACATCACCTATAATCAAACAAATGCAAAACAAAACAACAGAATTCCATTTCATGCCCACCAGATTGGCAAAGAATATAAAGTTTGACAATACTGATGCGGCAAGAACGTTCACGGCTGGTGGGAGTCTAAAATGGGGCAACTTCTTTGGAGGGCACTTTGCAATACCTGTCACAATTTTATTTTATTTTATTCTTTTTAATTAATGATTTTTTATTATATTATGTTAGTCACCATACAGTACATCCCCGGTTTCCGATGTAAAGCTCGATGATTCATTAGTTGCGTATAACACCCAGTGCACCATGCAATACGTGCCCTCCTTACTACCCATGACCGGTCTATCCCATTCCCCCACCCCCCTCCCCTCTGAGGCCCTCAGTTTGTTTCTCATAGTCCATAGTCTCTCATGTTTCATTCCCCATTTTGATTACCCCCCCATTTCTTTATCCCTTTCTTCCCCTACCGATCTTCCTAGTTCTTATGTTCCATAGATGAGAGAAATCATATGATAGTTGTCTTTCTCTGCTTGACTTATTTCACTTAGCATTATCTCCTCCAGTGCCATCCATGTTGCAGCAAATGTTGAGAATTTGTTCTTTCTGATAGCTGAGTAATATTCCATTGTATATATGGACCACAACGTCTTAATCCAGTCATCTGTTGAAGGGCATCTCGGCTCCTTCCACTTTAGCTATTTAGCTATTGTGGACACTGCTGCTATGAACATTGGGGTTCATATGGCCCTTCTCTTCACTACGTCTGTATCTTTGGGGTAAACACCCAGTAGTGCAATGGCTGGATCATAGGGTAGCTCAATTTTTAACTTTTTAAGGGACCTCCACACTGTTTTCCAGAGTGGCTGTACCAACTTGCATTCCCACCAACAATGTAGGAGGGATCCCCTTTGTCCACATCCTCTCCAACATTTGTTGTTTCTTGCCTTGTCTATTTTTGCCATTCTAACTGGCGTAAGGTGGTATCTCAGTGTGCTTTTGATTTGAATTTCCCTGATGGCTAATGATTTTGAACATTTTTTCATGTGTCTGTTAGCCATTTGTATGTCTTCATTGGAAAAGTGTCTGTTCATATCTTCTGCCCATTTTTTTATTTATTTGTTTCTCGTGTATTGAGTTTGAGAAGTTCTTTGTAGATCTTGGATACCAGTCCTTTATCTGTAGTGTCATTTGCAAATATATTTTCCCATTCCGTGGGCTGCCTCTTAGTTTTTCTGACTGTTTCCTTGGCTGTGCAGAAACTTTTAATCTTGATGAAGTCCCATAAATTCATTTTATCTTTTGTTTCTCTTGCCTTTGGGGATGTGTCATGAAAAAGGTTGCTTTGGCCGATGTCGTAGAGGTTGCTGCCTATGTTCTCCTCTAGAATTTTGATGGATTCCTGTCTCACATCGAGGTCTTTCATCCATTTGGAGTTTATTTTTGTGTATGGTGTGAGAGAGTGGTCAAGTTTCATTCTTTTGCATGTAGCTGTCCAATTTTCCCAGCACCATTTATTGAAGAGACTGTCTTTTTCCCACCGGATGTTTTTTCCTGCTTTATCAAATATTAGTTGCCCAAAGAGCCGAGGGTCCATTTCTGGGCTCTCTATTCTGTTCCATTGGTCTATGTGTCTGTTTTTGTGCCAGTACCATGCTGTCTTTGTGATCACAGCTTTGTAGTACAGCTCGAAATCTGGCATTGTGATGCCCCCAGCTTTGTTTTTCCTTTTCAACAGTTCCTTGGAGATTCGGGGCCTTTTCTGTTTCCATACAAATTTAAGGACTATTTGTTCCAGTTCTTTGAAAAATGTCCTCGGTATTTTGATCGGGATAGCATTGAAAGTGTAGATTGCTCTGGGTAGCATGGACATTTTAACTATGTTAATTCTTCCAATCCATGAGCATGGAATATCTTTCCATCTTTTTCTGTCTTCCTCAATGTCTTTCAAGAGTGATTTATAGTTTCTAGAATATAGGTCCTTTACGTCTCTGGTTAAGTTAATTCCAAGGTAACGTATGGTTTTTGGTGCTATTGTAAATGGGATGGATTCCCTAATTTCTCTTTCTTCGGTCTCGTTATTCGTGTATAGAAATGCAACTGATTTCTGAGCATTGATTTTGTATCCCGCCACGTTACTGAATTGCTCTATAACTTCTAATAGTTTGGGAGTGGCTTCTTTTGGGTTTTCCATATAGAGTATCATGTCATCTGCAAAGAGAGACATTTTGACTTCTTCTTTGCCAATTTGAATACCTTTGATCCCTTTTTGTCGTCTGATTGCTGTTGCAAGGACTTCTAGTACTATGTTGAATAATAGTGGCGAGAGTGGGCATCCTTGTCGAGTTCCTGATCTTAAGGGAAAGGCTTCCAGCTTTTCCCCATTGAGAATAATATTTGCAGTAGGCTTTTCATAGATGGCTTTTATGAGATTGAGAAATGTACCTTCTATTCCTACACTCTGAAGGGTTTTAATCAGGAAAGGATGCTGTATTTTGTCAAATGCTTTTTCGGCATCGATTGAGAGGATCATATGGTTCCTGAGTCTTTTCTTGTTGATATGATGTATCACGCTGATTGATTTGCGAATATTGAACCACGCTTGCATCCCAGGTATGAATCCCACTTGATCGTGATGGATAATCCTTTTAATGTACTGTTGGATTCTATTAGCAAGTATCTTGTTGAGGATTTTGGCGTCCATATTCATTAGGGAAATCGGTCTGTAATTCTCCTTTTTGAGGGGGTCTTTGCCTGGTTTGGGGATCAAGGTAATATTGGCCTCATAGAATGAGTTTGGTAGCTTTCCTTCTGTTTCTATTTTTTGAAATAGCTTTAGGAGAATAGGTATTATTTCTTCTTTGAATGTTTGGTAGAATTCCCCAGGAAAACCGTCCGGGCCTGGAGTTTTGTTATTTGGAAGGTTGTTTATCACTGACTCAATTTCTTCATAATTAATTGGCCTGTTTAAGGAATCAATTTCTTCCGGTTTCAATCTTGGTAGTTTATAGGTTTCCAGGAAGGATTCCATCTCTTCCAGATTGCTTAGTTTATTGGCATATAGCTGTTGATAAAAATTTCTAATAATCCTTCCAATTTCAATGGTGTTCGTCGTGACCTCTCCTTTTTCATTCATAATTTTAATAATCTGGGTCCTTTCTCTTTTCTTTTGGATAAGTCTTGCCAGTGGTCTGTCAATTTTATTGATTCTCTCAAAGAACCAGCTTCTAGTCCTGTTGATCTGCTCTACTGTACTTCTGGTTTCTGCTTGATTGATTTCAGCTCTAATTTTGGTCAACTGCTTCCTCGTGCGTGGATTAGGCCTGTCCCTCTGTTGCTGTTCCAGCTTCTTGAGGTGAGAATATAAAAACTGCATTTTAGATTTTTCTATTCTTTTGAGTGAGGCTTGGATGGCTATGTATTTCCCCCTTAGGACTGCCTTTGCAGTATCCCATAGGTTTTGGACTGTTGTATTTTCATTCTCATTGGTCTCCATAAATTGTTTAATTTGATTTTTGATTTCCTGGTTTATCGAGTCATTCCTGAGCAGGATGGTTCTTAGTCTCCAAGTGTTTGAGTTTCTTCCAAATTTTTCCTTGTGGTTGAGTTCCAATTTCAGAGCGTTGTGGTCTGAGAATATGCAGGGGATAATTTCAATCTTTTGGTATCGGTTGAGACCTGTTTTGTGTCCCAGAACATGGTCTATTCTTGAGAATGTTCCATGGGCATTAGAATAGAATGAGTATTCTTTGGTTCTGGGGTGTAGTGTTCTATATATATCTATGAGGTCCAACTCGTCGAGTATGGCATTCAAAGCCTTTGATTCTTTGCTTAGTTTTTGCCAGGGTGTTCTGTCTATTTCTGAGAGTGGAGTGTTGAGGTCCCCTACTATTAATGTATTTTTATTTATATGTCTCTTTATTCTGGTTAAGAGTTGGCTTGTGTATCTTGCTGCTCCCCTGTTGGGGGCATATATATTTATAATTGTCATATCCACTTGTTGAATACTTCCCTTAAGAATAATATAGTGCCCTTCTGCATCTCTAACTATAGTCTGTAGTTTAAAATCCAATTTATCTGATATGAGAATTGCTACCCCAGCTTTCTTTTGAGGTCCATTTGCGTGAAAGATGGTACTCCATCCCCTTACTCTCAGTCTGAATGCATCTTTGGGTTCGAAATGAGTCTCTTGTAGACAGCAAATGGATGGGTCATTTCTTTTTATCCAATCTGCAACCCTGTGGCGTTTTATGGGATGGTTCAAACCATTTACATTAAGACTGATTACTGAGAGATATGATTTTAATGTTGCCATGTTGCCAGTAAAGTCTTTGTTTGTATTGGCTGTGACTTTCTGTTCTGTATCACTCTTGGGGCCTTTTTACTTTTATAGAACCCCCCGTAATATCTCCTGTAGGGCTGGTTTCGTGGTTACAAAATTGGTTAGTGACTGGCGATTCTGAAATGTCTTTATTTCTCCATCAATTCTGAATGACAGCCTTGCTGGATAAAGGATCCTTGGCTGCATGTTTTTCTCTGAAAGAGCTTTAAATATGCTCCCCCAACCCTTTCTCTCATTCCAGGTCTGTGTAGACAGGTCTGACGTAATTCTGATGCCTTTGCCTTGGTACGTGAGAAATTTCTTTGCCCTGGCCGCTTTCAATACTGTATCCTTGCATCTAATATTTGCGAAATGCACTATGACGTGATGTGGCATAGGTCTGTCATGGGTGAGCTAGGGAGGGGTCCTCTCTGCCTCTTGGACATGAATGTTTGTTTCCCTCGCTAGATTAGGGAAGTTTTCAGCTACAATTTGTTCAAATATCTCTTCTAGACCTCCGTTTTTCTCTACCCCCTCAGGGATGCCGATGATTCTGACATTGGATCGTTTCATTGAGTCAGTAATCTCCCGTAATCTACATTCGTGGGTGTGGATTTTTTTAAGTCCAGCTTCTATTTTCGTTTTTTCCTCTATTAACCCATCCTCCAATTCACTAACCCGTTCCTCTGCTTCGGTGACCCTGGCCGTCAGAGCCTCTAGTTTGCCTGCATTTGACTCATAGAATTTTTAATTTCTGTCAGATTCGCTCTCATTTCTGTCCTTAGGGATTCTATATTCTCAGTAACCTTTTCGTTAACAGTTTTTTCAATTCTACTCATCATTTTGACCATCGTTACTCTGAATTCCATTTCTGATACTTTGGTTACATCCATATCCATTATTTCTTGGCAGAGGCCACAGACTCCGTGTCTTTTCTTTGCTGGGGGGGGGCTTCTCCTTCTTGTCATTCTGATGAGGAGAGGTTGCGGGGTTGTCCAGAGCCCAAATTATTGACTGGGTCCCAGGCCGTGCCCCTTGTTTTATAGGGATCTTAGGGATGTGGGCTTCTTCTTTAAAGATTTTATTTATTTATTTATGTGGCAGCCAACCAGCGAGAGAGGGAACAGAAGCAGGGGAGTGGGAGAGGAAGAAGCAGGCTCCCAGCGGAGGAGCCCGATGAGGGACTCCTTTCCGGAACGCCGGGATCACGCCCTAAGCCGAAGGCAGGCGCTCAATGACTGCGCCACCCCAGCGCCCAGGTTGTGGGCTTCTTGATTTTTCAGCCTGCCTTCTGTGTTCTGGGGGAGGGGCCTGCCGCACCGATACTCTGGCAACCCCGTTTGGGTAGAGTCTCTGTGTCCCCTGCGAGGGGGGATGGGGATGGGCACTCTCTGAGCCGGTATTTCCAGGCTTTTGTTCTCTGGCGGCTTTCCCTGGCGGTTTGCTGTGTCTCTTCTGAGAGTCAGAGCAGCAGCGGCTGAATTTCAGCCTCTGTCACAGAACAGAGGGATTGCGGCCCGTTCTCTACTAATGTTCTGGCCACTTTAACTCTGTTTCTGTTGGTGCTGCTCAACCCTGCAGCGTCCCGGGATGTGCGCCCCACACCCGGCGTCCCTGCCCTCACTTCCAGGGCCGGCGTGTCTCTGTCCTTTGTGTTTCTAACGCCGCCAGCTGCCCCGCGCGCTCCGGAAGCTCCCGGTCTCAGTCTATGCCCGGTGAGCGCACCGGGATTCCGGAGTTCCGCGAGATGCCTGGTGGCGCGCACACCCAGCTCACGGTCTCAGTCTGCTGTTTTGCGGGTGCCGACCACAAGCCCACCCGCTCTCCCGTGCAAGTGGCTACCGCTTCGGTGCCCGAACGCAGCTCCCTCCCCCTTCCGTTTATCTTCCGATATCTGTGCACGGTTTCATGGCTCCCTGCTCCGTACCTCAGTACTCAGCACTGGAGATGTTCATTTGTGGAGATCCAGATGCATCTTCCTGCGTCTCAGGCTGGTTCCGTGGTTGTTTAGGCTGGTCTGGTACCTATCCAGCTCGACTCGGGGGACCGGCTGAAAAAAGTGTCTCCTACTCCTCCGCCATCTTTACTCCGCTCATCAGTCCATAGTTCTGTACGTTTGCGTCCCACGCTGCCAGCCCCGTCACCCATTTGTGCCCGTCAGCGAGAGGCCGTTTGAAAACGGGGTGGCCCCTTCTGACTGGGGACACTCAGTTCGCCCTCAGCAGGGAGCCCTCCGGAGGCGTGCGCGAGGACAGAACCCCCTGCCGGCCCAGGCGCTGAGCCAAAGCAGCAATGGCGGCTGGGCTGTCTTGTTGAGTTATTAAAACAAAACTAAAATGCACAGGAGCTTTGAGCTCCTAAATAGGTAAGGAAAAGTATAAACTCAACATTTTCTAAAATCCTTGTATCATCTGCAATAGATTATTTATTTATTTATTTATTTTAAGATTTTATTTATTTATTCAACAGAGATAGAGACGGCCAGCGAGAGAGAGAACACAGGCAGGGGAAGTGGGAGAGGAAGAAGCAGGCTCCCAGCAGAGGAGCCTGATGTGGGGCTCGATCCCATAACGCCGGGATCACGCCCTGAGCCGAAGGCAGATGCTTAACCGCTGTGCCACCCAGGCACCCCTGCAATAGATTTTTTAAAATTGACTTTTGATTTTGTTATAGTTTAAGATAGAATCACAACTTATCTTACAGACGTAGAGTTTAAACTTCCACATTATATTAGTTTTAATTATAATTATATAATTAATTATATTAGCAGTATTAAAATAAGTGAGACACCTGGAGGGCTCAGTCAATTAAGTGTCTGACTCTTGATTGCTGTTCGGGTCATGATCTCAGGGTCCTGGGATCAGAACCTGGGATGTGGAGTCCAATGCGTAACTCCATACTCAGCGGAAAGTTTGCTGGCTCTGCCCCTCACCCTCTGCGTGCATTCTCTCTCTCTCTCTCTCAAATAAATAAACAAATCTTAAAAAAATAGGTGAGAAAAAACACTTAATCATCCCAGAAGTCAAGAAAGGAAAGAGAAACATACAACACACAGGAAAAAGAATATGAAGTAAATCTAAGATTGTCTGAATTGATTTTTCAAAAATCAACTTTAATATACTTATAAACACGTTAAAACATAAGGGTCAAAGTAAAATGATGGAATGAGTTTCACCATGCAAACTGTCACTGAGAAATGGTTCCAGGATTAATGTCAATGTAGATGTGAAGGCAAAAATTATATCTAAAAACAAAGATAATCACTTCATGGTGAAAAAAAAATTCTATTTCCTAGGAAGAGTTCAATTCTGAGTTTTAAACTAGATGAACTTAAGAATACATCAATATATATGAAAATCTAGTGAAAGGGAAGGTGAATTTATGTTCTTAACAAGTTGGCCAGGGTTCAATGGTCCAAAAATAGAAAACATTTTCTCCTAAAAAATGCCAACTACATCCTGATAGAATCCACTTCTCTGACTTAAGGATTTTCCCTATTCACACCATGACTAAAGCATCTTGTGTCCACTTGGCGCAATAACCAGTCAGTCTCCTTCTCACAAAAGCTCCACAGACGGAAAGTCTACAGAGTAGGTATGTTTCACTCCATTCATTACTCCTACTGTTAGCACAGCACATTCCTCAACTAAATCCCGTTTTAACTCATGTTGCAGAAAAACCGTGACCTAAAATGATCAATGCTGTGCCACGGAAGTCTAAAGATGAAAAATGAGAGTTGAAATGTTTATTTTGGATTCAATATTGAATACACTGAAAAAGATTTAAAATGTTGATAAAAATAATTTTTCTTCATCTCTCCACTCATATTTCTGTAACGGGCTGATCCTTGCCTATAAAGCACACCGTCTGCCAGGGTCCCTACCATGTGTCAATCTTAAAACAAAGAAATGTGTTGGTGTTTGGGTGGTAGATAATCTTTAAATGTCCTGTGACATAAACCTGGAAATATATGCAACTTTGTTTGTTCTAAATTTTTTTACAGTTACAGTTTTTAAAATAAGTCAAAAGACATTCAGCATGATTACAAAATTCAAGTATGGCAATAGTCTACGGAATTTTATGCCCTTTACTTAGAAATGCTGCTGCAAAGTTGAACACTTTTAAATAAACTAAGTCTTCCAAAGGACCCTTTACGTTAAGATTTCTCTGGTAGATGTTTTGGTGAACCAAATCATTTTTAATATAAATAACTATTCATAATGCATATCATTTCGATGTTCATAGTTTTACATTTTTCATGTATACTAATGACATACTATAGGTTGCTGTAAGCCATCAAAGGTATATAGAATTGTAATATCAAATTTTAATATGAAAGTTCATATGTTTAGTGATTTTAACATTTTTCTGCATATGTGCTTAGTTTTGATGTGGTGAAAACACAGCTTAATATCTTAATCATGACAGTAATATCTTTCAAGTGTATACACGGGCCTTAAATGTTTGAGAACTTCCCCTACTTTCCGTGGAAAATGTTTGGAAACATATTGTTTAAATCTAACTTTCAAGGTGCTCAACATCACTCATCATCAGGGAAATACAAATCAAAACCGTGATGAGATATCATCCTTATACCTGTCAGAATGATTAAAATTAGTAAAACAGGAAACAAGTATTGGAGAGGATGTGGAGAAAGAGGAACCCTCTTACTCTGTTGGTTGGAATGCAAGCTTGTGCAGCCACTTTGGAGAACAGTAGGGAGGTTCCTCAAAAAGTTAAAAATACAACTACCCTACAACCCAGCAATTGCACTACTAGGTATTTACCGAAAGAGTACAAAAATACAGATTTAAAGGGGCACATGAACCCCATGTTTATAGCAGCATTATCAACAATAGCCAAACAATGGAAAGAGCCCAAATGTCCATCGACTGATGAATGGATAAAGAACAAGTGGGGTGTGTGTGTGTGTGTGTGTGTGTGTACAATGGAATAGTACTCAGCCATCAAAAAGAACGAAATCTTGACATTTGCAAATAGAGGGTATCATGCTAAGCAAAGTCAGTCAGTCAGAGAAAGTCATACCGTATGACTTCACTCATGTGGAATTTAAGGAACAGAACAGATGAACATATGAGAAGGAAAAAAATAAGAGAGAAGCAAATCGTAAGAGACACAACTAAAGAGAACAAACTGAGGGTTGATGGAGGGAGGTGGGTGGGAGGTGGTCTAAATGGGTGATGGGCATTACAAAGGGCACTTGTTATGACGAGCCCTGGGTGTTATATAAATGATGAATCTCTAAATTCTACTCCTGAAACCAGTATTACACTCTATGTTAACTAACAACATTATAAATAAAAAATTTGAAACAAGCGAACTAACAAAAATCGAACTTTGAGTCTCTGAGCAGGAATAGGACTCAATTATCTCCAAATAATTGACATTATCTTCTCTTTAAGGACATCACGAATGCAGCTTTCAGTTGCCTCAATACAGTCATACAAGGTTCAAAATCATCAGACTCATGAAATTAATACCAAGCAAGATTCTTAAAACAACAATCTCTTCTCTTAGATGTTCATCGCTTATTAGGGGAGGAAGAGTTTCTCAGCCATCAATAGATATCAAAGGGTCAAGAGAATTTTAATAAAATTACAATATCTCTGAAAACAACCCAAACCAGTAGCTGTCTCTCCAGTTGTCAGGAACACACCCTGTAATATTCGGAACTGATTTTAGAGTTGTGACAGAAACAAACTCAACTCAATCAAACTAACCCAACCAAAATGTAACTCAGTCAAAATCTCCCTATCAGCTGAGGGAGAAAACAGCCCGGGAGCCACAGGCATAAGCGGGACATGTAGTTAGGACAACCTGCTCATTTCACAGGTCTGCCTCTTTTGCACATGCGCTCTATGCCCTTCTCCATAGATTAGCTTCTTCTGTATTATCAGAGATAAGCCAATACGATCTCTGGGTTCATGCCTCAATCACAGAAGCGAACGATGACAATAGCAAAATAACAGCAATAGCACAGAAAAGGATAAGTGAAAGACTTCCTCTAAAACTGTAAGGGAAATACGCAGGCAATTTTTTCAAAACTAAAGAACAAGGGTCTCAAAATTGTAACTGATCACCAAGTGCCTAGCATAATGGATGGAAGAAAAATTTACATAATCTTAGTGAATAATAAAGATCCTTACATTTCTGGGGCGTGGGCAGCATCTATGAAGAGAATGGGCATTAGAAAACTTTGGCTTCTCCAACACTGAGTATTTGGAGGCAATATACAGCACAAAGCCTATTATTCCGTGTCCATCCAAGTTATCCCTCATGAGAGAAGAGAGAATGAAAATATTTTTCACTCAAGCAAGGATTCCAAAATATTCTCTCTCATGCTCTCTTAAGTATTTATCACAAAAAAAATTTTAAATCAAGTGACAGAGCAAGCCAAAGAAAAAGGAAGGCTTAGATCTAAAAAAACACCTAATCCAGTTCCCCTCCTTGGTTTCCAAGTTATAGATCTGTTATTGGAAATTGGTTTGGTGCGTCTACACTTCGACAGAAGAGAGCAAGAAAGGGGATCCCCAGGTAAGACGAGACCAACAGGGTTTGTTTGGAGCAGAAAGATGTCCAACTATGCAAAGGTGCTCGTCAGTGGAAAGAAATAAAAGCTGATAGAGATTTTCAAACTGTGAGCAAACATTTGAATTTATGACTGTAAGATGTATGACGCAGCTCTATGCGTATTTGGGGGAAACTGTACTAAACTTAGAAAGCAATCATTAAGCTAAAAAAGCAAAAGATTATAAAATTTTGGAAACGTAGGTAGAGCACATTCTTTGAATCAGCAAAGAGCAATATTTCCATAAACATGTAAACAATGAGTACTGACTTAGGAAGTATCTAAAAATAGCAGTGTAAGCCTATAGTTTAGAAAAACTGAGTAAATGCAAAGAAAGAGAACTGGAAGTTGAAAGTCATTGCCTCTATAAAGTTTATAGAATGGTTTTAACCATGTACAGCTATTTGATAAAAATAAAAATTTAAAATAAACCAAAGTAGTCTTGTCCACCCCATTTATAGCCCCTAGAGGGCCACTGATAACAATGTCTATTTTAATTCATTCTGGGTACTTAATATTAAACTTTAAATAATATGCTTACTTTGTAAGTTTTGATTTACCAAAATATGAGACAATATATTAATCCCCAAGGTGAAATAGGAGGAATTTGTACACTTATGCTAGCTTCTAATTCTTCTGGCTCCTTCCCTTCTCAATTTTTATTAGTTACATTAGTATCTGTTCATATATTCAAAAAATATTTATAGAACCCCCTACTATGTTCTAAGCACTTAGGATACATAAATGAACAAAATAAATATCTGGCATTGTGTAGTGTACATTCTCAAAGGAGAAGACAAAATATTAAACACATACCGAATGTAAGCAAATAATATACTAGAGTCAGAAAATGTTAAGTCTGTGTCCTTGTCAGCCCATTAACGCAACTGCTTGATCACCATTACCGTTGGGCTGAAATACACCAAGATGTCCCCATCTTGGGGATTCCCTGCCCTTTAAACATATGCTTCACTGTACTCGTTGTGTAACATCAACCATGGTTCCTCACGGTGACTAGAGTCAATCATCTTGCCACTATGGTAACCCCTTTCTTGGCCGGATAGTCCATTGGCAGTGACCTGGAGTTCAAAGTATCCGGGTTGTTGTCATACTTTCAAGTTCAGTAGAACCCTTAATGTGTCCTCTGAAAGAAGCATTCTTCCACAAGTGCAGGCAGAGAAATGGCCATTTACAAGTGAGTCACCCCCAGGTGAAAATAAGAGAAGCCCATGGTTCCCAAAGCAATGTGTTCTAGTTAGTGGGAATACGCTACTGATTATTGGTAATCGTGTCAGTGCATGTACCACAGCCTACAGTACAGCGATCCGAACCCTCAGAGTTTTGTCCTCAAGCTAGCTTCTTTCCTGAGCCTGTAATACAGGCCGTTCCACAACTATATCTCTGGGTCATGAGATAGACAGAAAGACAAATAGACTCCTTAGTTATGAGCCATTTATCACAGTTGTTGACACCAAATGTGTTTGTCTAAAACAATTTTGTATAGAAGACCCATGACAATAGCTGAGGCACTGTGTGAGTACTAGAAAAGTGCTTACAGAGTACTGTATGCAAGCCAGAAAAATACCTATCCTTATAATGATGAATTGCTGCCCCCCTCCAGGACGGAGGTTCAAATATAACCAATCTACCACGAAGGGGCTAGGTTATGTCTTTGAAGGACAGTGCTCTGTCGAGGGATCAGTACTCGTCTCTGACGCTGGCATGGTGGACATGGAAGAGACAGGTGCTAGTTCAATTCTGTTAAGAGCAAGTCCCTGCTATGAGCCATCGCAGCACTCAGGCCGTGGGGAGCCCACTGCACCAGCAGTAGAGTGACAAGCTTGTCTGAAGAAGTCTTCTGCCTAGCCACGGACTGATGACTTCTCGGCAGTGAGGCCTTTTGTTGGACATTGACCTGAACACAAAAATCCACATCTCGCAACCACTCCCAAAGTCCATCCAGATTCCAATTTCCCACAGAGTTACTCTGCTTTTTTAATTTTACTGCTTCAAGACTCCTACCCAACCAGCTCAACTACTGCTCACTCTTTCCGTGCCCACATATATCCGTATCTCTTCCTCACCCATGCCAGGTGAACTTCCATGAATACAGGTCACAGCTTTGCCTCCCGGGGGAATTTCCCTTTTCCAATGGTCCGAGTGGAGCCGGAGTTCACTTCTGACAAGCACCAGCAGGGTGTTCCATTTATGGCCTGAGAACTGGACTTAACCGTTGCCCTCTTGCAGTTGGTCATAGGGTATCATCCCTAACTAGGGTGAACTTATACCCAGTTAACCGAACAATGGTTCCTGTATGTGCCAGGTATCCCAGAGAAGTATTAGTAACAGGGGATACACTCACCTTGGGCTTTGTTTGTTCTTTTTCTAATTCCTGTTTGTGTAGGTTTAGATCGTTTGAGCTTTCTCTCATTTCTTGAGGTAGGCCTATATTGTTGTATATCTGTCTCTTAGAACTGCCTTTGCTCTGTCCCAAAGGTCTTGGACTGCTGTGTCCGCATCTTCATTTGTTTCCATCTATTTTTTATTTCTTCTTTGACTGCATCACTTATCTGCCAGTTGTTTAGTATCACTCTTTTTAGTCTCCACGGGTTTGTGTTTCTTCTTTCTTGGCATGTATTTCTAGTTTCATACTGTTGTTATTGGAAAAGATGCATGGTATGATTTCAACCCCCTTAAGTTTATTGAGGCTTGCTTATGGCGTAATATATGATCTCTTGTGGACAGTGTTTCATGTGTACTTGAAAACAATGTGTATTCTGTTTTTCTGGGATGGAATGTTCTATTCTATACATATATTATGTCTATCTGATCCAATGTGTCATTCAAAGACATTGTTTCTTTATTGATTTTCTGTCTGGATGATCTATCCATTGATAGGAGTAGAGTGGTCAAGTCCCCTACTATCACTCCAAAAACAAACAAATAAACAAATAAACAAAACATTACTATTCAAAAAAAGGAAATCTAATTTGTAAGGACTTACAGTCGAAACAAATTATGAGAAATATCTTGATTATGACCACAAAATAAGTGATTTTGCTAGAATTAAAGCCAGGAGTTAATAATAATAATAATAATAATAATAATAATAATAGTGGATGTAATGAACTCAAGTCATGGTAAGTATAGCGGGTTGCAGTCATTTGGCATTGCATGGTCAGGAACTAAGTCTTTACCAAGGCCCCATAAAAGGCCAGGAGCTATTTCTTTTTTAAGATTTTATTTAATTATTTGAAAGAGAGAGCAAGAGAACGCAAGAAGGGGGAGTGACAGAGGGAAAGGGAGAAGCAGGGTCCCTGCTGAGCAAGGAGCCCGATGCAGGGCTCAATCCCAGGACCCTGGGATCATGACCCGAGCCAAAGGCTGATGCTTAACCGACTGAGCCGCTCAGGTACCCCTAGGAGCTATTTTTGAAATGACTACTCTTCCACTGCAGAAGAAAAGCTCTTCCGGGGCACCTGGGTGGCACAATCACTTAAGCGTCTTAGTCTTGAACAGTTTCGGCTCAGGTCATGATCTCAGAACCGTGAGATTGGGCCCCTTGTCAGGCTTTGTGGTCAGCGCGGAGTTGGCTTCAGATTCTCTCTCCCTCTGCCCCTCCTGCTCGTGTGCACGTTCTCTCTAAAATAAACAAATAAATCTTGAAAGAAAAAAAAAGAAACAAAGAGAAGGCCTTGCTTTAAATTCTGAAAGTCTGCGCTATACCTCTTGATGGGGGATTGCCATAGATAGCACAAGCATCTCTTTCTATCAAGGAAATTTCTACCTGTCCTGTTGTAGACCCTTCCCCTTACACCAAGCCCTTAACTTGACAGTCTTCTAAGTCACCCAGTAGGTGGGACTGAGCATTATCGCTGAGGGCAGCGCACCTTGTCAGGTGATTAGTGGTAAGTAACAAGGGTGATCTACCAAGCCACAGACTTCACCACTACTGCCTACCCTGAATCTTCTCAGGGCTCATGCCCCGCCCTTTCAAATGCGTACGCCCTCTTGCTAGTTTTGGAATAGCTGCCCAGTCCTTCCCAGCTCCTGCTACTTGATCTATGTAGCCTGATGCCATGCATATACTTTCCCAGCACGATGTTCTGTTAGAAGAGCAAGATGACAGAAGTCCCCACAGACTTTGCTGTGACACCCATCAGGAGGAACATAGCCCATAGCAGGAAAACAAGTACCTCTTGCTTCTCTTTCCNNNNTAAGTCATTGTTGACTGCCCCCCCTTATGCGAATTGAGAAGAACACATTTAACAGAAAAACAGCACATTACAAATGCCAGAGCTATTGTCCACCTGACTCTGTAAAACATCAGGCCCAGTGCAGCAGCTGGGACTGGGTCTACTCCTCGGACCAGTTTAGGAACACCACCATAATCCACTCGAATTCACCTCTTAGTGTGGGGGGGTTACAAATAGGTCAATTAGAAGGGATATGGGGGGAACCCCTGTTCCTAAGTCCTTTAAGTCTATGAAGATGGGGATACTTTTGAAATTCTGGGTGCAATGTGATGTTGCTTCAAACTTAACTTCTCTGAAAGGATGGAAATTTTCCTATTTGGCACTTTTTATGTGGCTTTTATTGGCTGTTACTTTATAAGTCAGCAAAAAAAAAAAAAAAGTGACTCTTCTGTCAGTTACTTAGTCGGTGTATGTGCCCGATTTCCCTACACACAGGCACCCACCAGAAGCACTGTAAGATTACCTTGTGCCAGATCCCAACATCTCCAGAGCTTCCCTTCCAAGCGGAGGGCCGTGATGGTGTTTCAGACGGCACGGTAGCGGCGTCAGCTCAAGAAATCGTATCTGAGAATCCGCAATCAGTTTGAATATTCCACTCCTTCTAGTTCACAGTTAACCTGGCAAAAGCCTGTGCATTCCTTTGGGAAAGGATCAGAGGAATGTTTATCATATGTCCTTGTGGCTTTGCGAGGTCCTTCCAGAAGGATCTTTAATCAGTGGGTTCTGGGTCAGTGAAATGGCTTTGATCTGTAAACCGGGTGAAGAACTGATTTTTCCATTGCAATAGCTGACATCAATGTTCTGCTTGCCCAGACTGGATTGTTTTTGGGGGGGTGGGGGTGGGGGTGGGGGGAATTGGTGTTTCCTACAAGCCAAGTCACATCCAAATTAGTCATTTACCTATCCCGCCATTTGTCCACCAAATTTATTAGCCATCTGCAGGTACGTGAGGGTCAAGGCACTCTTGAAGTAATTATGTCCACTTTGCCTCAGAGCGAAGTGGCACCATCTGGCCTTTACAATTCCTGAGTGACATCATCCCCTTCATACTAAAAACGCCATGCATCCCCAAGAGTCAACCCAGACTACAGAGGAAGGCCATCCCCAGACTTCTCAAAGATGCTGATGCTTCCCTCAGACATCCCAGTGCCTCCGAGAATCACATCTGTACAATGTAGCTCCGTGGAAGGAGGCTGGACTTTGTAATTACATGGCTCCTGTTTCAATGCTGGCTCTGCTGTTTACTGTGACAGTAACTTTTCTGAGCGTTAGTTCTCTCAGCTGCAAATAAGGAGGTAAAAATACCTTGCATGGTTGCTTTCACAGTTCAAAAACCTCTAGCAGAGCAAGGGCTCGAATTTGAGATTCACACACAACAAGACAAAGTCTAAATAAAATTTCTACTATGACCAATTCTGTTTACAAAACAGCAACAGCAAGAACAAAACACTCTAGCACAATGCCTAAGACATACGCACTCAAATGCTTCTTTCCCTTCTCTACTCCTTTCGTATCAAAGAAAAC